>NC_139235.1:18902554-19031899 GCF_977018435.1 Lepisma saccharinum
CCTCATCACAGCACAGCTCTGTCAGAGATAGGGACATTGAGTATAAATTTAATTATATTCAGAACAAACCTCTATAAGATATGACAACCTGCAACAATCTGGATGTATGAGATGTTTTGTTTCTGTATTTTTCAGGCTCTCTTGTTACAATCTTGTTTCTCTCTGCAACATTGCCATCACTATAATAATATCTGCCGCATGTTCTATCTAACAACTTCATAATCGATGCAAAAAGATAAACCTGAAAACATATCTGTAATCAATAATAATCTTGTCAGTAATTAATTCTAACTCATCAGTGTAACAAATTTCCTGTCTTGTTTCACATTTCCAAATCCCTGCCCATCAGTGCTGCATATTCAACATACGTTGAAACGTTTATATAGGAACAATGGTGGAAAATATCAGAATCAGATTATCAGCAGCAGCTATAAAGCAGCAACAGTGTCTTCTAGATTTACCTCCAGGGTCACTGTCTTGCCTGTCAATGTTTTCACAAATATCTGTATTATATGTATATTTATAATGGCTGCTTCTCTATCAGAGCTATGCTGTGATGCTATTATTAGGTACAAGCTTCAGAAAATTATACCCAAGCAGATTTCAAACAAATATCTTGCCTCTTCCTGCACACAGACCCGAGCCTGGCTGATATTTCTACAGCACTGGTGGGCAGGGATTTGGAAATGTGAAACAAGACAGGAAATTTGTTACACTGATGAGTTAGAATTAATTACTGACAAGATTATTATTGATTACAGATATGTTTTCAGGTTTATCTTTTTGCATCGATTATGAAGTTGTTAGATAGAACATGCGGCAGATATTATTATAGTGATGGCAATGTTGCAGAGAGAAACAAGATTGTAACAAGAGAGCCTGAAAAATACAGAAACAAAACATCTCATACATCCAGATTGTTGCAGGTTGTCATATCTTATAGAGGTTTGTTCTGAATATAATTAAATTTATACTCAATGTCCCTATCTCTGACAGAGCTGTGCTGTGATGAGGTACAGGCTTCAGATCAGATTTCAAACAAATATCTTGCCTCTTCCTGCATACAGACCCGAGCCTGGCTGAGCACTGATGTGAAGGGATTTGGAACTGCATGTGAAACAAGACAGGAGAAGAGCCTATTAAAAATTAAACTTGTTAGAATTGATTACTGACAAGAATAATTATTAATTATTGATTACAGATATTACTCAATGTCCCTATCTCTGACAGAGCTGTGCTGTGATGGGTACAGGCTTCAGAAAATTATACCCAAGCAGATTTCACAAATATTATGCCTGTTCCTGCATACAGACCCGAGCCTGGCTGCAGCACTGCTGGGCAGGGATTTGGAAGTGCATGTGAAACAAGACAGGAAATTTGTTACACTCTGACAGAGCTGTGCTGTGATTAGGTACAGGCTTCAGAAAATTATACCCAAGCAGATTTCAAACAAATGTCTTGCCTCTTCCTGCATACAGACCCAAGCCTGGCTGATATTTCTACAGCACTGATGATGGGTAGGGATTTGGAACTGCATGAGACAGGAAATTTGTTACACTGATGAGAAGAACCTATTAAAAATTAAACTTGTTAGAATTGATTACTGACAAGAATAATTATTAATTATTATTCAATGTCCCTATCTCTGACAGAGCTATGCTGTGGTGGGTACAGGCTTCAGAAAATTATACCCAAGCAGATTTCACACAGACCCAAGCCTGGCTGCAGCACTGATGAGCAGGGATTTGCATGTGAAACAAGACAGGAAATTTGTTACACTGATGAGAAGAGAATTAAACTTGTTAGAATTGATTACTGACAATATTGATTACAGATTTTATACTCAATGTCCCTATCTCTGACAGAGCTGTGCTGTGATTAGGTACAGGCTTCAGAAAATTATACCCAAGCAGATTTCAAACAAATGTCTTGCCTCTTCCTACATACAGACCCGAGCCTGGCTCATATTTCTACAGCACTGATGGGGCAGGGATTTGGAACTGCATGTGAAACAAGACAGGAAGAGCCTATTAAAAATTAAACTTGTTAGAATTGATTACTGACTTATTGATTACAGATTTTATACTCAATGTCCCTATCCTCTGACAGAGCTATGCTGTGATGAGGTACAGGCTTCAAAAAATTATACCCAAGCAGATTTCAACTATGCCTCTTCCTACATACAGACCCGAGCCTGGCTACAGCACTGCTATGCAGGGATTTGGAACTGCATAAGACAGGAAATGTGTTACACTGATGAGAAGAGCCTATTGAAAATTAAACTTGTTAGAAATGATTACTGAATTATTAATTACAGATATTACTCATTGTCCCTATCTCTGACAGAGCTGTGCTGTGATTAGGTACAGGCTTCAAAACAGATTTCAAACAAATGTCTTGCCTCTTCCTGCATACAGACCCGAGCCTGGCTGATATTTCTACAGCACTGATGGGGCAGGGATTTGGAACTGCATAAGACAGGAAATGTGTTACACTGATGAGAAGAGAATTAAATTACACTTGCAGCAAATATTTATTTACCTTGATTGCTGTCTCTGCTGAAATAATCAGGGCTGCCTGCTGCGGATTGATTCCCAACTGCCAAATTCCTGTGCCTGAAATCACACTGAGAGGCTGGACAAAACTCTCCCACAATTGCATATATCATGCAAATTATTCTGCCCCAGTGCCTCAACAATACAATCATAAGTGCAATCTCTAAATTTTTGCCTTATAAAATACATGACAAGCTCATTCAAATATATATAGTTGGAATTTGATACAAACTCTGGATTGAAATCTTCACCACTGTACAAATTCCCATTATCAGTTGTAACAAATTCAATCTTCTTATATTTAGATATCTTGTTAATAATTTTATTTGAATATTTATAATGTCTCCAATTTAAACTCTGAGATGCAATCATGGGCATCCTATACTCAAAACAATGCTCATAGCAATTGTTGAACCAATAATTGTCAAACAATTTCAACCTTAAATTATAATGGCACCTGTCTGTATAAAAATTAACAAACAATCCAACAATTCTCTTGTACTTGTTGTATACAAGCCTTTCAAACTCGCTGATAAAGTTGAGATACAGGCATTGGAATGGCTTGTCACTGGCAAGCACCCACTGCATTTCAGTTTCATTCTGCACAGCAAACAGGTCATATTCGGACAGGCCAAAGAATCTAAGCTTTAAATCATCAACAAGTGACTTAGATTTTATGTATTTTGAAATACATCTTCTCTCAAAAAATCCTGTGTCAAGATTATCCATGCAATTAGATATGATACACACTGCCTTCTATAAGTTAATTGCTTGCTGCTGCTGCTGCCTTGTATTCCTCAGAAACTGCTTATGTGCTCAAAACTTGTTGTACCTGTTAAACAAAAATAAATATTAGAATTTTGTTGGTTTATTATATAAAATTTCTTGGGGTTCAAATCAAAATTCTATGCTTAATAAAAAAATATCAGTTGGGTTCAGCAGTGTGTTTTGTATATTTAGTGTGTGTGTGTGTGTGTGTGTGTATGTGTGTTAATATTTTTTGGCTTTGGTATTTATATAAAATTTCTTGGGGTTCAAATCAAAACTCTATACTTAATAAAAAATATCACTTGGGTTCAACAATGTGCTTTGTGTTTGTGTGTGTGTGTGTGTGGGTGTGTAGGTGTGTGTGTGTGTGGCTTAGTTTTAGGTGTGGGCAAAAAAAATATCAAGAGGGGCATATTTTTAACAAATTTATGGACAACAATCTGACAGAAGTGCCTTTTGTAAGTGTGGACAAATCAATCTGAGGGGGCTCATCATTTCACAGGAACTTCCCGAGGGCATTTTTACAAAAAACTTGGATTAGACGGAGTACCACACTTGAGCAAAAAGCTCCTATGGGCATGTTGAGCAAGTTTTAAGTGTAGGCAAATCTGCCTGAGGGGGGGTCATCATTTCTCTGGTTTATAATACCCTCAATTACACTACTAATTGTCTTGGTCAGTTTTCTGATAGTTGACTGTCAGCGGAAAAAGACGGTCTACAACAGTATTCCCAAGCTTTGCTTGAATTATCGGTTTAAATTCACACCTTGACTACAAAGCGTCGACGTTACCACTACGCCGGGGGGGAAGGGGGGGGTCGAACGGGTCGGTGGACACCCCCTGGAAATTGACATCGATCATTTAAAAATTGAAAACATTAAGTGAAAAATACAGCAACAAGGTTATATTCATATTCATTATGTTCATCTAAAGAACAAATGGTTTACAAAAATAGAATAATCACAGTGGTAGGTGAGAGGTCACACAACAAACTTTATGAAAAAAAGAAATATCCCTAACATGTAAGCCTTTTCATGAACGAGACGTGGAAAAGTGAATATCAAAATGCATTTCAGATACTAACTGCATAAAATGCAATAGAAAATAGTTGTGTTGGTATTCACTCGTTTGGTGGATCGAGTTTCCCCATTTAGGTAATAAAAATGATAATAATAATAATTATTATTATTACAATTTCAAATCAAATTTATTTTTGTTAGTTTATAATATTTATTATTGTATAATAACATTTATAACCGTGTTAATAATACATATAATCTTTCTACTATTCAAGTTTTATCATTTGCTCGACCCTCCTGCAAATGTTTCTGGTCCATGGTTGTTCAAATTAGGAAAATACATTCACGAGTTGCAGTGACGGATCCGACTCCATGTTCCTTTACAAGCCAATAAGCATTATAGATTCAACCTTACGCTTTGCGAACAGCCATAGGCGTCTCAGTGGGAAAGATTGTGACGGATACAATGCACAAGATACGTAGGGCGACTCACATCCAACATTTACTTGAGGGCTTTTGTAGAGACGAGAATTTGCATGAAGCCATTATGCAGATTTGGGAAAGAGCGAGGATATTCCCGCATCTCTTGACAGCCGGCCTTTGTTTTTGATCTTTGAAATATCCAAATTACTTGAATCCAAGGCAACAGCACTGGCGCTGATATACGTGAGTCCAGGCCGACTCTGTAGCTCAGTGGTTACAGCAATGGCACAGTATGCCAGAGACCCGGGTTCGAGTCTTGGTCGAGCCTGCATTTCTCGCTGAAAATTTCTACGTAGTACATCTCCTGTGTGTGCCTAATCTACAATAAATCTATAGGTGTATTGTGACAGGTGTTTTGCCGCGTGTTGAGAAAAAATACTAAAGAATTTGAATTGAATTTGTTTCTAAATCCACTTCATGCACAGGAAGGCTAATCGGGACAGGACCTATAGGTTAAAGTGGGATCCGAACCACTTTGTGCCTCCACCTGGTATCGAACCCGGAACCTCTTGATTGCAGGGCGAAGACGTTACCACTACGAGAACCAAATTAAAGAAAAATAGTAGTACGAGACATTTACTAATTTGGTTTGAGTTGAAGTCAACCTCAAGGATATACTACTACTAATAATAATTTGGCAATAAAATAATAGTTTATTTCAGTACCATCCGCACCTCTCGTACTTAACATTAAAGGCAACTTTCAGACCGAAGTGACCGCCAAGATGCCGGGTTCGAATCCTGGTCTTGTCGTGGGCATTCTTCGTTAGTATCCCTTCGTCATCATATCATCACTCATCCGCATCGTCACATTAGCCAAAAGTGGCTGAAATGCGACGTTAAATAAAAAAAATGTAACTTAAAAAATCAAATGAGAAGCAACAATCAACACACTGAAATTTGGAGGACAATAAGGCATTTGAGCGGATTTATTATCCTAAAAATAGTGCAAAATTAAACTCGTATTTTTCTAAAAAATTGACCTTGGCACCTTGCTGCAATATGTGCTATTAGAAGAGATGAATGGGACGGTATCAGAATATATTTAATTAGTAATTCATTTATTTTAGCTAGTTCCAAATCAACTGTTCGATATCACGCACACCTTGTCTCTCTCTCTCTTCACCTGGTAACGATCAATAATCAAAAGGCCCCTCGAAACCCCCCCGATCCCGCTGGTTTTGCCTGACCTTCACTCACCTCTCCTCCAGGTAAGCGGTCTCGGCGTTTCATGGGGAAAAAACCTTTCTCGGCAAACTCCAGTTACAGGTCTGGGCAAGTTTGGACAAGTCTGTGCAAGATGATGCACGTTATCGAGCAGGGATGTTACGAGGTGAACATATTTAAACCGTTATAAGAGGAAAGGAAAGAACTTAGGGGACAGATCAAGCAAAGAGTTCAGTAAAGATAAAATAAAAAGTTACTTTCATTAATCGGATAATAATGCTGTTTCCAATTAAATACTTTATGGGAATTGACATGATCTTGGGGGCGCGCCAGTGACCTTGGAGGGATTTCATCTATTGGGGTTTATTCCTAACACCCCCCGTTTAATAGCACAGTGAAGGCAAGCACGATACGTAGCCTAAAATACGCCATTGAACAATTCTACTCCATGAAGCCAGCCTATGTCCGTTCTGCCAGACAGACTATAACAGACAAGGCACGAAACAAGTGGTGACTTCTCCTTGAAACGATTCTTATTTCAGACAGACTCACAAATCAGACGTTCAAATGACATCGTTGCTGTCACAGAAAAGCTCTTAGAAACTCAATGATGCGTAGATAAACTACGTAAGGATGGTCCCGCTACCGGAAGAAATGTCTATAAAAGTACTGCACTGGAGCATTCTCTGAATCTATTTAGGCATGTACTTGGAAAAACAAAATGGCTTCTCCGGTCTGTGCATGTGCGTGTATATGTGAAAGCGTGCGGTCATTTTGCGCTTCATAAGTTGTGACGACTTCTTAGAGAGACTCGCTAAAAATGTCCCGGCCGACGTTGGACCAATTCCAAATTATGTCATGTTCTGAAGAAAAGCCATTTTCCTCATTTCATGGACGATAATGTCTTACCCAGAATTCCAAGTTTTTTTGGGTTCCTTTATGATTTGCGGCTCGTCCTGGTCCCGTGTTCGACTCCAAGTCAGGGGCACGTAGTTTAGTTCTGACTCTTTGTATCAATTCGTATTTTTCTTATTTAGCGTCGCATTCTGCCACTTTTGCCCAATCGCGACGCTGAGGATGAGTGATGATGAAAGATGAAGGGACACTCACAAAGAATGCCCAAGCAGAGATTCGAACCCGGGGACTTCTGAGGCGAGATCGAAATTGCAAGTCGTTCGGTCACCACGGGCTGATTGGTTTGATTAATTTTACTACGCTTTTCTGCCACTTTTGGCTAATCGCGAAGATGAGGATGAGTGACGATATGGTAAAATTGATGAAGAGACAGTTACAAATAACACCCATTCCAAAGTCGGGATTCGAACTCGGAACCTCTGGCGTCGAAGCGCACTGTGCTACCATTCCGCCCCGGAGGCCGGTCGTCACCGTGGAGTTAGTAGAGAAACTCATACTTTAGAGAAAAGGTACGTACATATCTTATCTCATCTTACAGTATACGAAGTTAAGCCGAACAAGAACTTAGTCTTTTCTGGTAGATTTTTGCTACAGTTGCTAAACATTGCTGTATTTCTGCATACACTTAGTGCTGATCACTGTAGTTTGGAGGTGTGCCGGGATTCTTCTCATCCTGGCCGAGTTGCAGTGGTGGCAACTTATATGGGCCCGTGGGGTCTAAGCCCACCCAACAATAATATTATCATCATCATTGCTAAATGCAAACTATTGAGATGTTCGAGAAGAACAAATTGTATTGTTTCTCAATATGTTTTTAAATCTTATACGGTTTCTGTTTGTTCTAGTCATAAGGATTTGGGCATAATTATTGATTCTAATTTGCTATTTGATGCACATCTCGTATAATTGAAGTTTGTAAAAAACCTAAACATGTTTCAGGTTTCATATTTTTTAATTGAACTTCCTTTAATAGAATGGAAACTTTTAGATTCCTATTTCTAGTTTTGGTTCGACCATTAGTGGAATATGGAAGTGAAATATGGAACGTAGCAGCAAATAGTCACACCGAGAAAATTGAATCAATTCAGAAATTATTTATTAGGTTACTTTTTATGAAAATGAAGAAAAGTTACATATGACTAAATTATATGGAGTGGTTGGAGATACTTAATTTAACAACCTTGAGCTCAAGAAGGAAATATAAAATTAATTTATTGATACAAAACATTTTGTCAAATAGGCTTGATAGTGAATACTTTATATATATACACAATGGTATATAATGTTCCAAAATACAAAACAAGAAAAATAAACATTATTATCAGTAAATCTGAAAAATGGTGGTGAATTTATAAAAATATTAATTTTAACTATGACTTCCCTTAAACTCTTATCTTTAGGTATAAGATGAGATTTACTGTAGTAAACATGATGAGTTAATCCTTTTATATTACTCTTTGCGTCATAGTGCTGTATAAGTTTTCTTTTTTTAACTGTTCTCAGTACTTCAAAATAAACAACTATTATTATTGTTATTATTACCACTCACCTTCAAAAAGTTGAATCAGTTCAAAAACTTTCCATCAGGTTATTATGCTTATTATGCACAAAGTTAGAAAAAAAGAATACTATGACCAACATTACTCTGAATGGTTAACATAGTTGAATATGTTTACCTTAATGAAAAATGAAAAGGATAAATTTTGTACAGAAGATCTAAACTTTCCAAATAGACAGTGAATACTTTTTGAATAATATATCTTATAAAATTCCCAGATATTCCCATAGGTATATCTCAATTCTTACATGTCAAAGTAAGGCCAGGGGTTTAGTAGCTGAAGTTGTTGAAACCTACAATTTGAATTATGATGATGTATAAGATTGTAGGATCCACTGTATTATTTTATAAATATGTATTCAATTCTGTAATTTTGTATGACCAATTATGATATAGTAATGTACCTGCTTGTCAAATCGTGGTCATCACTTAAATTATTAGTATTATTATTATACTTGTTATCGTCATTCACGGTGGGTTGGTTATTGAAATCAGTAAATAACAACAGATTAAAAAAAAAGTACGGATATATTGTTGGCGTGAATAAATATCATGTAAATTACATTACAGATATAGATGGGAGAGGTTTTTAGCGTTTGAGCCGGTGTCGATTTGTATCGATTCTCGACTCTGATACAGTGATTTAGTCATATATACAACTTAACACGTACCTAAATTATTCACCAAGACCTTATTTATGTTTATTTTGGCTCTAAATGTATCCGTACACCCCCAATGGAATATTCTGGAACGCCCTCTTCTGACACATACTTGCATTTCTTTTATTTCAGCTTTGCCGAAAATCAAGCATCTGCCGGCGGTTTCAACGATATTTCGCTGTGGCATTCGAATGATGGATGTTGACAGGTGTGCAAGAAAGTTAATTTTGTAGGGAAATCGATCATCCGAGGTATTGGGGAGTAACTACGCTACGATTCGCCCGACGTGACGTCACACCTCTCGAGACTTGTCACGGGATCGGTGCAAGAATCGACGAATCCGTAGGAATCAGTGGATTTGGTTAACAGAAATTTCCATTTTCGTTTCTGCTGGTTCGTCTGCAATTCTGTGCTTCAGCTTTACTTTTTTGGTTTCCGGTCCTCTGTTGCAGTCGTCACTTCCGTTTCCATAAATTTCCATGCCAAAACCAAGGGGCAAAGGGCATGGGTGTTTATTGCGAGTCAATTTCATATCAATTTCATCATTGTTCGATACCCGGTGGAGACCAGTTCTTCGGATTCCACTTTAAACTGTAGGTCCAATCCCGATTGGCCTTTCTGTTAATAAAGTGGACTTAAAACAGCAATTCAATTCTTTCAATTTATGTCCATTTCATATCATCACTCATCCTCATCTTCGCGATTAGGTGAAAGTGGCAGAAAAGCTACGCTAAATAACACAAATCAAATGGAATCTACTAATGCTATTACTGGGTAATGAAAGGGTTCTGGGTTTTGATCTTATTGATTAGAGAGAAAGAGTATAAGGAAAAAATCTAGAACCGCCTATGTATCCCACTGAAACGATAATGTAAGGCACCTAAACCCAATATGGTGTATTTTCTGTTCCCAAGTAGTTACATGGTGAATCCAACAGATAACGTTAGAATGTCATTTAGACTGTCCGAATGACATGATTGAACCTGTTGGCCAAAGAAGTTAAATAGCTGGACCTTGAGATTGTGTTCTACGTGATCTGCTTGTAATATTATATGTAGAAGTTATTACTTACTGCATCTTCCAAGTAATAGGTATTTATATCTCTAGTACATATTATGATGAATACGCGACCGAACGTACCACCGACAAAATGTACCAGCGACAAAACGTACCTACCACTTGACCGGCTACCTGCGAAGGATCTTCTAATGAGTCTAAAAATATTTGCGATGCGACAAAACGTACCACTTGATGGTTTTGCTGATTTCCATCACACTTTATCCACGCTTTGGACTGGAAAAATTACTATATAATGCATATATAGCTATTTTGGGGTGTATGAAATCAGATGTGGTAAAGCTGTCGTCCACATTTTTTCTTTTGTTTTATCTTTTCGTCTTTTTTTTCGATTTTCGTTTTAGTTCTGTCAGTTCTAACCTAAGCTAACCTAACCTAACCTTTGTCGTGTAGGTTGCCTAGAGTATCGTTGTAAATCTTGGTAACTGGCGTGTCTTCCTCTCGAACCATTTTCTTCGCCTCTTGCATACGCTTCTTTACATCTAACTGAGCATCATTCGGGACTCTATAAACGTGATCACTCGACGGGCCACTAACCACTTTATTCTCTTTTGATTTTAAGTTCAAGCGTTTTTCTTGAATGGTACGTTTTGTCGCGGAGTAAATATTTTGAAGGTAGGTGTTTATCTGAGTGGTACTTTTCGTCGCGAAAACCCAAGTAGTACGTTTTGTCGCTGGTACGTTCTGTCGGGACACCGTTATGACACGAATTCGTACTTTACAAAAATTTACTTAGTTTAAACTTTAATCTAAAATCCTGTTTATAACGAAAGATAATATAACAAGATGTAAGGTGGACTCAACATGGCCTACATAGGAATACATTAGGGCTGAGCCGATCGGTATCGGTAAATATCGGTTGATATTTTTGCACCTATACTGGCCGATACCATTGTTTTTGACTGAGTCGCTAGAGGCGCGGCCAGAACCATTTTTTCTTTTCAAAGTTTCGTTCATATTTTCCAACTTACCTTTGGTTTTGAAAGAAAAAATGAAAAATAGTTGTGCATTTATTAAATTAACCTGTACTCCAGTTTCCGGGAACAGCAAGTACGTGACGTAAAGATCCATAACACAGGCCTTCCATCTGTCCCTATCTTGAGCAAGATCTATATACTCTTTTCCATCCCTACCGATTTCTTTTAGGTCCATCTCAACGTTGTCCCTCCATCTTCGTCTTGGCCTTCCTATAGGACTCTTACCATCAGGTTTCTCAACAAGAATGCTGTAAACTCCTCTTTCCTCTCCCATTCGTGCCACATGGCCTGCCCACCTAAGTCTTCTTGATTTAATTATTCTAATAATATCTGGACATGAATACAAATTATGTAGTTCTAAATTATGTAACCTTCTCCACTCACCTGTCTCCTCATCCCTTTTAGGTCCAAACATTTTCCTAAGGATATTATTTTCAAATACTCTCAAGTTATGTTCCTCTCTCAATGTAAGGGACCAAGTTTCACACCCATATAATACTACAGGCAAAATTACTGTTTTGTATATTTTAACTTTTAGTTTCTTAGATATTAAACAAGAAGACAAAAGTTTATGAAGAGAGAAGTAACATGCCTGAATTAAGCCTACTTTTTATTTCCTCTTTAATATAATTGTCATTTGTTAATATTACTCCTAAGTATTTGAATTTGGAAACTGGTTCAAACGAGTTGTTATCAATAATTAGATTTTGATTATTACTTAACACTTGGTTTCGACCTGTAAGCATATATTTAGTTTTCTCTTTGTTAACTTCCAAACCTATCTCTTTAGCAGTTTTGAAAAATATTTTAGCATTATTCTTAATTGTATTTACATCATCCCCTAATAAGTCTACATCATCTACATATGCTAACAACTGAGTCACACCATTTAATTGTAGTCCTTCCTTAGTTTCTTTTACCTTCCTAACAGCATATTCTAAGGCAAAATTAAAGAGCAATGGAGATAATGCATCTCCTTGTTTTAACCCATCATGAATTGTAAATTTGTCAGACACATTAATACCCACACGAATTTTACTTTCTGTTTCACTGGTGCATTTTTTTATCATACTAACAAGCTTCTTAGGTATTCGAAACTCTACTAATATATTATATAATTTATCTCTTTTGACCGAATCATATGCTTTTTTGAAATCAATGAATAGCTGATGGACATTTTGATTATATTCCCACTTTTTTTCAAGTGTCTGTCTGATGTGAAAAATTTGATCTGTAATTGATCTGTTATGTTTAAATCCACATTGATAATCACCTATAATTTCATTAGCATATGGGGTTAGTCTCATTAAAAGAATGTTAGATAATATTTTATATGTTGTTGAGAGTAGAGAAATTCCACTGTAATTATTGCAGTTCATTTTATCACCTTTTTTAAACACAGGAACAATTATGGATTCTTTCCACTGTTGAGGTATTTCTTCTTTATTCCATATTAAACAAATTAATTTATGAATTTGACATATAACAAATATCACTTGGGTCAGCTAGAAAATCACCTTCTTTATCTTTTATCAAGTTTACTTTAGGTTGCCACCCCTTTCTAAATTCATTTACACCTTTATATAAATCTCTGATATTTTTATTTTTGCTGTTTGTTTCAATTTCGTTAATTTTGCTTTTCAAGTAATCTCTTTTTTTACTTCTAAACGTGCGGTTAACATCTCTCTTTATTCTATTATAATTGCTTTGATTTGTATCATCAGAGTTATTTAACCACGTAAGTTTAGCCTGATTCCTTATTTCTATTAGATTATGGCATTCATTATCAAACCATGGCTTACTTTTTCTTGGTATCCTATACTTTCTTTAGCTGCTGATTCTATTGCATTACGTATGTGCTCCCAATTCCACACACACACACACACACACCCACACACACACACACACACACACACACACACCCACACACACACACACACACCCACCCCCCCCCCACACACACACACACATATATATTCATCTATATATATATACACATATTATATGTATGTATATGTAGACATACGTATATAAAATATAACCTTTGTTATTTTAAATTGGAATTATACAAGTATCGGTATCGGTTCAAAGTGGTATCGGCTCAGCCCTAGAATATATTCGTAAAGAACATGTGCAAACGAGACATTTGTTACTCTTATGTTCACGTAGTGTGTCTGGGAGTCACTAAGGATGATGAAGGACCTTTCATTTGCCCAGACCGGGATATGTAAGTCATGGTCTTCTGGTGACAAGTTATGACACGTCACTTCCTTGTTTATTGGTTTGTAAACGATGCTATTTCTTTGTACCAGGTGGTTATAATTAAAGTGACGGTGTTCAGAGTGGTACAGCACGGGCTGTAATGAGAGTAGCAGTCTGAAACTTCGTAGATATGCTAATGAAGCAATGCGCTCGCGAATTATGCAAAAAAAAAAAGTTCCAATTCTCGCCACCAGGGTAAAAAATGGCGCTGTAAGCAGTCAAAACTTGGTATAGTTACAGGAAAAACACTATAAATCGCAGAAAACAATACTCTTTGTAATAAAATATCGCTACAATTTCACTATTCGAATTACATGAACATTACTAAAGGAAAAAGCAACAAGCGTCACCAACAACAACCAGGGAGCTCACACAATGGTTAGGCAATGTCACCGACTTTGACGTCAGAGTTACGGAAAATTCCACGTTTTGACTGCTTACAGCGTCATTTTTTACCCTGGTGGCGAGAATTGGAACTTTTTTTTTTTTTTTTTTGCATAATTCGCGAGCGCATTGCTTCATTATCATATCTACGAAGTTTCAGACTGCTACTCTCATTACAGCCCGTGCTGTACCACTCTGAACACCGTCACTTTAATTATAACCACCTGGTATAATCTCATTATGCCATGATGTAAATAAAACGTCCATGTATTAACATACTTATCTACCTTCAAAAATAACATTGTGGTACTTTCTTTACAATTTCTGTTGCATTTTTGATGTGAAAGAACAAAATATATGACTAGGCCATATTGGGTACATATTTACCCAATATGGCCTAAACGTTATTTTTTAAAAAAATCTTCACTGTACCCATGTTATTATTTGGAACAGACTCCAATTTTCAGTAAACGTCCAGAAATGTTCCCTCTTTTGAATCTTCCGTTTAGTTTTAAATTCTGGCTTTGTACACCATTAAAACAATCGCAAATCTTAGGTAGGCCATATTGGGTTCAGTACCTTATATCCTTACAATGTATACGCTTTTCAGTATATATCCGAATTCATCAGAAGATGCAAAAATGGTTTGATCCGCACACGTGCAATAACTTTTTGGTTGCCAAGTATGGAGGGTCACAGTATTTACAGGAAAAGTCTTGCTACTTCTCAGAGTGCAATGAATGGAAATTCCACAAATAGACTCACCCTACTTCAATTAGAGATGGCAATAGCCCCCTGCCCCCCTCCCCTTCCACCCTTTTCGTGCAGCAATATCCTGTGACTTCCCGCGGGCCCCAACCACAACGCCAGCCGTAGGTCTTTTTCATTCTTCTGGAGCGGTCTAGCTGGACTCCATTCATCACTTAATTACATTCTCGTTTGTTTTCGTGACGTCACGTCATGCTCCCTCTACCTACAAGCTGCGGATAAACACGGAGCCGTGTTGGGACTTATTTTTAGGTTCATTAATGCCTCCTTAATAGACCAATTAAGCGTTACGCCCCCCTAACGGGCAAGGATTCGGAACAAACTTTCACCTCTCCTCATCTCCCTATGTTGGAGCTTGGCTAGAGACTGAGCGTGATGTGCACAATTTTATGGGTATTTTCTGTTACTGCCTCAGGTGTGACAGAAAAGTGTTGGCGAAGGTGGGATCCACAGGGGCGACTCAAGATAAAATTTTCACTCGAGTAAAATGGTGGCTTCACCCTGGCTCCCCCTACTTTCCCCTCCCGATAGCAACTTTGACCATGTTACATATTGACTGTTTTAAATAAGATAGATAATAGCCTGATTTTTAAATACTTTAAGTATTACTGTTAAATAATACATTTATTGTAAGTATGTACGTGGGTTGGAAATTTAATAGTGGCAACTATTTATTCTGAAATGATACAAAAAAAAGTTACCTCTGTGAAACTCTTACAGCCCTTCGATGTAGTCACCAGCATTGTGTACGTACAACCGTTGCGAGCGATGTGGAAATCGTAGTATTCCTGTAGCAGTGCCTGTTCTGTTGATGATTTGAAATGAGCGGTCTATTGCCCGCAGCAGATCGGAAGCTTCATCTTAGGGATCAAATCAAAGTCACAGGGGCTGGTTGAGCATCTGCCAGCCACATCGAGCTAACAAATCAGCCACAGGTTGCGCTACATGTGCCCGAGCATTGTCCTGCCAAATGATGGGAGGATGTAGCAGTCTTCTTTCGCAACGCAAGTCCAATACTGAAAAAATACATAAACAATAATGCCACAGATAAGGGTATTTATTATCTGTGGTAATAATGCACATTGACGGTCTGTCCTGGAGATACGGCGAGAATCACCAGAACTTTCACATTAGTGGGGTTCTGACTACACAACTATAGACCGACCGCCAACTCCAACGATACTCTATTCCTCTCGTCAATGCGCATGCGCCTAGTGTTAGAAGGAAGAGTCCATTTACTGGGAGGTAGCTTAGGTATGAAACTAACATGTGGTTCCGTTTCAAGGCGTATATACAGCAGTGTTGCCACTATTATATTTCCAACGCACGTATTTAATTAATATCTACCTAACAACATCAAAATAACACTAATCGTTATGTCGCTTCGCTATATGATTTTGCAATCTATGTATCACGTTATGTAACAGTAAATTCAAATATGTCTCTCTTATAACAGATTCTACGTCAGTGATACTACTCCCCAGAAATTTACTTCGTTGAATACTTCTTTACACGTATCTTACAATTGACTAAGTGCTTTAACTTGTTGAATGATAAAAATACATACTATTTTTCTATTCATCTATTGTCTATTTTCATACACAGTTTTCATATTTCCTACATCTTTTGTCATATTTCTACTTTCACTAAATCGATAATTATTCTCAAACAATTTATTTATATTCCTTTACCTTGTGCTGCCATCTATTTTTCTTTTTCGAAGCTCCTTTCTTTCCATTGAACTCTTTTTGAAGTATATAGTGATTAAAATTAAGGTTTAGGCCTTACTCAAGGAGAACACCCAGGTTTGGCACCCGCTTGAGGTCTCTTGGCCCTTAAGTCGCCCCTCGGGATCCGCAGTGAAATGGTCTCAGTAACGAAAATATTCAAAAGTAATTTTCAGTCAGAGAGGAGAAAGGATCGCACACATAAAGTGAGAAGAGATGATAAAGAAACAGGAAGAAAGAGAGAGAAGAAGATATAAAGTTAAATGATAGAAACAAAGGGGAGAATGGAAAGAGAACGATAAGCTGACCTCCGTGGCGGAGTGGTTAACACACCGCGAGAATTCCCTGGTTCGAATCCCGGCCTGGGGATATTTTGTGAGTATCCTTTCATCAATATCATCACATCATCACTCATACTCATCTTCGCGAATCAGCCAGTGCCAGAAAAGCGAAGTAAAATAAACCAAATCAATCAATCACTTTATATTACATGCTCAGTTCCGATTAGCCTCTTTGTGCATAATGTGGACTTGAAACAAAAATATCAAACTCTAATTCTCGGAATTTTGAAATCTGGAAACATTTATTCTTTGTATTAAATGGAAGAATATGAAATCATAATCTGATTTTTGTATTTTACGCTATCTTTTTTTTCGATCTAATGCAGCTTTTACTTTGGCTATTCTGTTCGAATACTAGCTGGATTTTATTCCTGTTATTAGCAATGAAAATAATAAGCTTTCTGCTTTGTTTGTAACTTGCAACGAACAATGCCCAATTCACAGAGGGGAGGGGGGGGCGTTCTGGATCAATCCCCTTCCTCCCAACGCCAGGCTATGAGTAGGTGTTTTGTAACGTTAATCCTTATTGTTCTATTTTTCCAGATAAAGGTGGCAACACTTTTTTGCAGCTGTTGGCAACATGTTTTCTGATACATGCAGTTCATAAAACAATGTTTCCTGGTTTTTAAAATGAAATTGTACGAGACCACTTTCAATCAAACGCATGTAGTTCCAAATTTAACTGAAATAATGCTTTAAAAGAGAAAAAGAAGAACACATTAATGTCCTAGTTAAATTTGCTGACATTTCAACTCGTTACTTTAATCCCAGGACATAACGCTTGGTTGTTACCTTTTTTAAATCATCGTGCAAATTCCAAGTTGCTCCCACGTCTTTTCGGCTGAGTTCGGATAAATTCGGCTATCTTCGAGCATGCGCTTCCCTTTCGTTTCGAGTTCCCCCTCGATTCTTCCTGCTAGCTCTCGTCAGTTCCCGTGTAGCCGGCAGGTCCGGCACGTATCCGCTGTCGTAAAGTTTGCGCGGAAAAGTTACTTTTATTTGTTTTCTAGACGAAATACAGGTGACATTTTCATCTGTACGTTATCAATGCGAAGGCAATCCCGAACAGCAATTACTTTTCGAGTGGATTCAGCTCGGTTACTCAGCTACAATCGTGTACTTAAAATCACGCGGTTTGATTTTTAACGAACTTCTTGCAACTTTTCACAGGTGTCGCGATCGCCACACCAAATTTTCCATACACACGATTTTCGTTTATTGATTTCATCACAATTTACCGTTGGACAATATAAATATAACGTGTCAGCAAAGTGAAGAGTTTGTCGAAGCGAAAAGTTTACAGTAACTTTCCGGCCAGTTTTGTGAGAAAACTTGCGCAACGGCTTGGCAATATTGTGGAAGAAAATCTACCCAAGATGATTTTGCTGACACACTTTTCTTTATATTTTTCGTCATGTCTGCCTCGTAACTTTATGGTTTATCACCTTCAATCGTTAAACTAGGCAATAAAAACTTCAAGATGTAATAACACAAGTAGAAGATAATATTAGTTTTGAAGAAGAATGCAAGTGGAAGAAACTCATGGCCGTGTTGAAGAAAATACTGTGTTTGAAAGTGATCTGTGCATTCATTGTCGAACAAACCTTTATTTATCATTATGTACAATGACATGCCTGGATATCCAAATTGAACAGTGCAGCAGGTCGAAGTTCTTCTAAGTTGTCAGGTAAGCTGATTGATCACGTATGATTATTTGATTTCTTTCTTTGAAATACCACAGTACCGTGTCAATTTATTCTCTGGAGTTTGTTCTCGATTTTATTTACTGCTTATATCGTTTATTTGGCATTTATGACAAGAAAATAGGAGTAGTAAATTACGAATGAATTCATAGATGGCGACACTTTCATAGATTTTGGTTGTGTGTGTTTTAAGCAAAAGGGCATTGTAACTAAAACTCAAGTCATCAGGCCGAAAACGTTATTTTGGACCCCTTTTTGTATCTCTTTTATTTTGAGCTTATGTTGTTAAACGAAGTTTCACTATCGCTTAAGGTTTATAGCGACGATGATAATAATTAGACAAGTATGATTAAAAATACAAGGAAATGTCTGTGCTTTAGAAAGCCTCCCTCTCCCATTTCAGTTTAATGTTGACAATGGTCCCGGGTTTATTTTCATATAATTATTATTCATCCTCATCGTCAATATTAAACTAAAGGCAGAAAAGCGAGGTAAAGAATAATGCAAATGCTGCCGGTTTATAACCAGATTGTCGCGGGTTCGATTCCAACTTCTAGCTAGAACTTGTACCTTTTATAAATAGAGGCGAGGACACCACTAGGGCTCTTCCGGGCTCGTCCGAACCAAGAACGAGAATGACGCAAAGTAGAACGGTTTGGTATATATTTCAAGAGTTGAGACGAGACCTAATCGAGACTATAGTCAGGGCTGTTGGCAGGACGAGACAGAGCCAAGTCTCGTCTCATATCGCAACCATTTCTAAACCAACTTCCGATACAGGGGGGCACCCTTCCCTTTTGGAATATTACCATTAATTAATTATAGTTTTGGTGCTCCTTGGGACATGGAGAATGAGAATTTCTTATAGATTTAATCCTATAGGCATCCTTCCCTCCATTGTGCATGAAAACATCCATACCCTTCCCGCTATTCCAATCTGGTATAGTCAAAACGAAGTTATTTTAACGGTAAACCCAGTCTTCTAGAACAATAGGAATTGTGTTTTCATGCAATAAGTGAGTAACATTTCCATGCTCTAGAAGTCTCCTTGTTCATTCATTACCAGTACATGAATGCTGAAGGCAACAAAGGAACCCATGATACAGTATATAGGCTTTGAATTTAGGGAGAGAAATGGTTGCGTCTGGTCTGTGGTGGAAATTCGTGTTCTTCCAAGAGAAGTAGAAATGTCAAAAGTTTAGACACCAGATTACGTGCGCACACAAACACACACACACATTTCATTATCGTATAGAAATCCACACTACCCAGCCACTCACACAAACGACGTAGTTTCATGTCCTGCGTTGCTTTTACAAAGCCAAATTTCATTTCCTTGTTTCGTGACATTACAGTGAAATGATCCTGCATTAAACCGTAGATCAGCCCCGAATACTAGATCTGCATAAATATATATAAAAAGTTGGTGTTATATTTCATCAATTGTTAACGTTATGTATGAAATAAAACAAACAGAATTATGCAGAATCGGGTACACGGAAGGTGAACTATATAAATGTGAGCATATCTTAATTTTTATTTGGGGGTTCCATTTTTTCTATGTTGTATGAAAATGGAAGCATACACAGTAATGTCCGCTGGTTGATCATCACCTCATCACTAATGTATTTGCATTTTTTGTTGTTCAGAGTGACTTTTCTGCGACTTCTGGCTAATCGCTACAATCAGGATGGGTGACAGTTAAATGAAATTGATGAAGGGTCATTGACATCCATGCCCAGGCCGTGAATCGAACCAGGGAACTTGGGTGGTAAAACGACCATCTAACGCGTTTTGACACCGAGCGGGCGCATCATATCAACGAATCTAAACATTCCTCCCCTCCTTGTTGCTTGCGTCGATCGTGAGCATTCAATGTCTTGTTTGCTTCGTGTTCCTCCGATTGGCAGGTGGCAGGTGTTTTCTTACTAGCCAGGACTGCATTACATGGAAGTTCACGGCATGGCATTGTGTGATTAGATGCAGCAGTACTATCTATGTGGCTGTACCTTGATGTTGACCAACGCATAATGAAGTTTCAAGACCGGTGAAATTGTCTTTGTTATCACTAGACCTCGGATTTTTAGGTTCTAAAAAGTGTGATTTTAGGTTCCTAAAAAAGGCTATAAAAACCTTAAAATAGGTTCTAAAAACCCAAAAATAGATCCTAGAAATCTTAAGTTAGGCTCGAAAAATCCTGAAGTAGGTTCAAAAAAACTTAAAAGAGTTCAAAATTCCTGAAAAATGCTGATTAGGTAGTCACCGGCAATGAAAAAGGGACACCTATATCCTGAAATACGCACTATCTTGCATAACGTTATGTGTGTTGCCTAACCCTACGGCGATGGCAGAACTTACCATTGGAAATTTGCTATTAAAATCCACTCTTCGCCGTATAGTTAGGCAACAATCTTTTTTCATGTTATCCACAGTCAAACTCCGCAGTTTTGTCTGTGAGGATCATCTTATATGCATAATCTTTCAACAAAAACATAGTAGTGTTGCAAACTTCAATGCTGAAATGCTAGTTTGCAAGGCGTGAATGCCAGGAAGCACCGAAGTGACGCGAAAGTGAGCAAGCCCACACAGATCAGACCACTTTGGACTTTGTTTGCTTTGTTTAGAGCTTTGAAAAATCACCATGGACTTGGAGGAAGGGAAATCGACAGAGAGTACGTTTCAAACACGTTCGTCATTGACTTTTTTCGTGACCAAACAAAGCAAATGTCTCTGTGTGACATAAAAATCCTGTAAAACCTTAAAAAAATATATAAAAACCTAAACAAAAGGCTTGATTTAGGCGCATAAACCTAAAATAGGTTCTAACAAGCAAAATAGTTCTTCTAGCCACTATAAAACTTCATCAGTGGTTGCGTTTTTTAACGAAACGCTGACGTAACTTATTATTTCTTACATACCTGTAAAAAAAAAAATAGGTTATGAACCTAAAATCCGAGGTCTAGTTATCACAAGGAACATGAATTCTAGAAGGTATGAAATTTCTATTAGATGTAGCATAAATTGGCTTAAGTACTTGCATGAAATACTAGGTGTAATATTATCAATATCACAAATATGTACAATGCTTGTTATAATTCATTAAAGAATTGTCCATCGAAAAAAAATCAATAGTTAGTTAATGAACATGTACAATGAAGTTTGTCAACGGTAGGATTGTTATTAGTAAATCTAGTTTGAAGTGGAAGCATTACAAAATGTATTCCCACTTTTACTCTAAGCAGATTTGCCCTTGCACAATTTTGTTTGATTTCCACTTGCACAATCATCTTCAGCGTCTCAGATGTATAATCAGAAGAGCTGTATGGGATTTGTCGCTTCTGTTGTGTTCACTAAAAGCAACAAACCTTAGTTTACAATTTATTTTAGTAACAGTTCGGCAAGCTGTGTTCCAGCGTTCATTAGTACATAAATCTACGTTATGTAATTCTTTATCGGTTTGCAGTACGTCTCTAAGTCTAATCATACGAGTACTAATAGCTTCACGTTGCTCTAAGCTAATACATTTATCATTCAAATCCTTAAGCATGGAATGAACTTACAATATACCCTGAGTATTGTTCATATTTGTTTGTGTAATACAGGGTTTCTATAAATTAGTTATACAAAAGTAACCGTTAACTGTAAAGAACGTGTATGTGTAACAGAAATAGTTTATACATCAATGAATACAGCATATCTTCAAGTTTATTGTCGCACGTCATTTGCTTCCAGTTGTTAGTTTCAGACGCCGCCACTGGAGGCGTGAGCATTTGCTTATCTTCTCTAGTATTGCGCCAGTCATCATGGGATCGTACACGGGTGCAGAGTTATCTAATGCCAGAATTGCTTGAAGATATGGGTGCTGGTTTCATTTTCCTCCGCATTTTCATAAAGAAGTAACCGCATACCTCAATCGTGAAGTACCGACTTGGATTGGTCGTGGCGGAACAATTCCGTGGCCACCTCGTTCGCCTGATTTGTACCCCATGGATTTCTCAATCTGGGGTTACATTAAAGAACGCGTGTTCCCACTCTTCCTAGCAACGTCGACGAGCTGCGGGTCCAGATAACGCAGGTAGCTGCGAACCATCGATGCAGACATGCTTCAAAGGGTTTGGCAGGAAATCGAATACCGCTGGGAGATTTGCCGTGTGATGAAAGGATCACATATTGAACACTTGTAGAGAAAACTTGGAGATATGCTGTATTCATTGACGTATAAAGCATTTCTGTTACAAATACACTTTCACAATTAACAGTGACTTTTGTATAACTAATTTATAGAAACCCTGTACTTATCGAAGCTTCATGTTGGTATAGCTGATTCGATACGTGAACTCATCATCATGATTGTCCAATTTTGTTTGAATGTTATTTATTTTCAAATTTAGTAAAGTTACCTTCTCATTTATACGTTCACGTAGTAGTTGACTGACAAGAATCAGAAACTTGTTGCAACTTTTTTTCTACATATTGAAGTCCTTCATTCAATTTTTCATCACTTTTCTGCAACGTAACAAATTTTATTTCCCAAACTTTACAGTTGGTTTGTAACATTCCCTGCAGTAATTCAGTGTTTCGATTAAGTCTCTCGTATAACTTCTTTCCAAATTCTCATTATTATTTGCAATGTTTTCAAATTTCCTTTAGGATTCTTTTACTAGCACAATTGAATAGCCATGATAATTCTATGCTTAGAAAGTAATATATTTATAAAATAAATAGTAGTTCGTATTAGCAATGATGCTTGTAATAAATAACATGTATGACGTGAATTAACCAAAAAACCTGGTTATTTTCGCGTCACGACTGCAGTTCGAAAAAGGTCGGGACAGGAATTTAAAAAAGTGAACTGTCCCGGCTATTATCGGGACTTTTGGTAGCGCCCCCTCTTTGAATTCGCACATTCCTTGTAACTGGGATTAGGTTCAACAATCGTAATTGTTGTCGACAATGGAGAATTTCGCTCACAAAGGACATGTTGTAAAGATGCTTTCTAATAGTTTATCAATGTGGTCCATTGGACAATAGAGAAAATACATTCTCTCGGCTTAGCATTGCCTCTTCCCCATTTTCAATTTTTACGATTTGACGCAGTCATGTATTCATGATTATACCCATAAAGCTGAGAAGGACCACTTCGCTCGCGTGAGTCGGATCCGAGTGTCTTTTGTTCGGTTAGTCGGCCATTAACAGCGCCATAACGGATTCTTTTTGAAGTGAAGGTTGACTCGGATTAATTTTGCAGGCCGGATCAGGGAAAGGTTAGGATTTAACTGAATATTTAGCTGCATTCGTTTTAAGGCGGTTGCATTATGCATGGTTAATCCCTGGGAATGTGTTCCTCCAGCGTTAAATTTTCGTTATTGCACCTTCTGTCTGAACCCTGGAGATGAAGTGAACGCAGCCACATGGAACTAGAGACCCGTTTTGCCCCTACGTGCATTATATATGTGAAATTAGACCTGAAAGTTTGAACTTGCGATGAAGTACTACATATTCCCGGCATTTGGAAATTGGTTATTTCTTGGAACTTTATTTCTCACACTGAACATTCCATGAAAACTTTGTTCTTTCCTTTGGCCTTTCCCCACACGGTGTACGTTGTGTCAGAATGGCAAACCATTAAAAATATTAGAGGCAGGAGCACACATACATACATATATAGGGTGACCATAAAATCTTTCCAACATTACAAAGATTTATTACAAAGAAACTATTACAGGTAGTTCATGGCTTGTGACAAAAGAAAGAAACTCATAAAGTTTATTTACAATGCCAATACGCATCGAGATATGTCCCCTTTGTCTACCGTAGAACGTATAAGCGATATCAATTTCGCGGCATGTGTTGTGCAACATTTCTTGGTTGACACCAGCAACAGCGTCAGCTTATTTCGGGTCTCCTTAAACTTGTCACACCACGCAACCATGCTTTTGTAATCAGATGATGGTCGTCCATACTCCCTCTTAAAATTTCACTCTTCAGCAATGAGTGATTTGGTCATGACACCATAAAACCAGTGGTCGGATGTAGCGCGGTACTGTAGCTAGATACAAAATTTGTAAAATTGTAGATGTAACTGTGTCGAATTCCTGTAGCTTGTAGCGAAAATTTCACTACAGCTACATTTCTTCTCGGCGTTTAAAGGTAATTTTTTATGCGGATACAGTGTCAAAAAATTGTCAGCAATAACGCTTATGGATATTCCAGATGATAGATATCCTGATATCCCAGTAACAGATACCCGCGTAAGTTATTTCATTAGTATCTGGATAATTCTGATATGTGGATATATTGTTTAACAAATAAATAAATATCCCATCTAAAGATTTGGATTGGATATATACAGACATACAGTTGACAGATATCTGGATAATTTGATCCATGGATATATGGAAAATCCAAATATGAGATACTCAGATAAAAATATCAAGATATGTAGATATCCAAAATGAAGATATCCAGCATATAGATTTCCAACCTTCACTACGAATATGAAATATGTTTTAAATCCATTCATTTTTATGGCTAATGATACAGATGTGAGAAGTGAAGAATAATTACGGAAAAAAATGTTTTCATTCTTGAGAAATACGCCTTCAAACATTGCTGAAATTCACACCCTACGTCATTAAAATAGAAACGTCCTCTGATCTGCCTCATGTTACTGCTTATGATGGTGTTACGGCTTTTTGGTCGTCGGAATAATTTGAATTTCACATATTGTAACTCAAGAAAGAGATAATAAAATAAACCTTCGCAGTCCTTATTTAAATTATTTTTTCTTTTTTGTTTTAAAGGATTTGTTATATCAATATATATTTAATTGCATATAATTAGCATGTAAGACTTCTCCTCGTTCACCCAGTTGAGCAGTGTAAGCCATGGACGTTCTGGCGGCGAGGGAGGGAGGATGGGGGGCAAGGAAAAAAATGAGTGTCACCTTAAGGCATTTCCTTCAGACATATAATCTCATTTCTTTCCAGGCAATTTACTTTAATTATTATGAGGGCATTGCAGGAACACAGTAACTTCAAACTGAAAGTCGCCGCCTCCTTGTAATCAAGGGGTTCCGGGTTCGATTCCGGTGGAGGCACATTGTGGTTCGGATCCCACTTTAAACTGTAGGTCCAGTCCCGATTAGCCTTACTGGACTTAAGACACCTACTCAATCAATCAATCAAAACTGAAAGTGTTTTCTGAGCGAGCAATGCTATTATCGTTGGAATATGTCCAGTTTGCGCCCAAGGAAGACAATGACTTTCTTTTCCCATCCTGGAAAATAATCAAGTGGACTTCCATGGTGTAAACAACAGCAAGAAGTCATTCATCACAAGTATCTAATAACTTGTAGTGGGAAAACGAGTTATCTATTTCTTCCATTACGTTGTCAATGCGTTGTCAAACATTTTCTAATATTCAACCACTATGTAGAGGATTTTCCAATACACTGACGATTTGATTTTTATTTAGCGCCAGTTTTGGGTCGTAGTGCGCTGTGCTAACCACTCCGCTTCAGCAGTCGGCCAATATACCGACGAATAAATTATATAGAAGGAATCAATGGATGAACACGTGAAGAGCAGCCGGCCCCCGTGGCGGAGTGTTAGCACAGCGAGATACGACGCCAAGGATCCCGTGTTCGAATCCCTGCATGGGCATAGGTGTTCTTTCTGAATGTCCCTTCATCACTTACATCATATCATCACTCATCTCATCTTCGCGAGTAGCCAAAAGTGGCAGAAAAGCGAAGTAAAATCAATGAATCAAACCAAAGTGAAGAGCATTCTTCATTGTCAGCATATAGGCCGTGGCGGCCATTAGGAGGGGCGTGGGGGCAGTTGCTATCCAATTTTTGCCACTTTTGCCCCTGCACTATGCTAAACCTTATATACTAATGGAAAGTTAACTGTCCTGCCTCAACAGTTTTAGTATATTGACCCCCCCCCTCCCCGAGTCTTGGATCCCAATCGTCGCCACTGCATATAGGAATTGACCGACGAGAAATTAGTTTTACAAGGACAATAGTTAGACATGCACATTCTGGAATTACAATTATTTTTGGCATAATGTTTTGTTCACAAATTTTAAAATTTCAATACGTTTAGAATCTCTCTGAAAAATACCAATATATCGACCGCACCAAATGTGCTGAAACCAGTAGTCAGAAACAAAATAGGTATTAGGGGGAAATCCTGGGCCTGTGATAATCATGGAGGTTTAGCTAAATTGCGTCAGATGTGGATATGTCCAATGGAGGAGGATCTAGCATTATTCTTGCCTACCATTCTCGGTGCAATTTCACTTCCTAATGAAATTCAAATTTCCACTTAGCTCGACCACGGAGAACGGGTAAAAAAAAAAATCCCCCTTTCTCCCTCTCACTTAGGTAATCCTCCTGCTACTCGGTGTGGGGAGGAGGCTTTCTCTGTTTGAGATTAATTTACGAATGGAAAAGATGTGTTTGAAATGCGGGAATGCCTCTGACAGGATCCAGTTTAGTCTGTGGAATTGAATCGCACTCTTTTTTTTTTCCAACTCGTTTCGTTCCGTTCTAACCTTGGAGGGTAGTCGAATGGGTTCAAGAGGGTGGACGAAATATATTGCCATGGATGCAAAGATTGTCTCTTATGTTACAGTTTCTTTCTTTCCTCTTCCTACATTTCTCTTTGTATTTTTCTTCCTATGCTTTCCTCTTTCCTTTTATCAGTCTACCTATTCCTTTTCTCTCTGTTTCTCTCTACATATCTTTCTTATTCTGTTTCTACATATCATGCGTTCTTTCCTTCTCTCGTTCTTCTCTCGTTCCCTCTCTTTCGTGCTTTCTATCTATTTCCTGCTATCTTCTTCCTCTGATACTCTTCTATCCTTCTGTGTTCCTTTCGTTCTCTGCTCTCCATGTCATCTCTCCCTTTCTTCTTTTGTCATTCTCCTTCTTTCTTCTAACTTTGTATGTTCACTTTTGTCTCTGTTCTCTATGTCTCTCCCTCTACTCTTTGCCTTTATATGTATTTGTTTCTTCTTATCTTTCTTATATCTTCCTATGTTCCTTTCTTCCTCTGTTCTCTGTTGCTCTTTCTCTTCCTTTATTTTTTTGTCTATTTCTTCCTGTTTCATCTCTCCTTCTATGTACCTTTCTTCCTGTTTTTGCTGTCACCTCTCTCTCTTTGCCCCTCTCTATCTTTGTCTTCAGCCTTTCTCTTTCCCTTTCATTCCCTCTCTCATATTTTTCATTCTTTCTATTTCTCCCTCGCTCTTTCTTCCTTCTCTGTTTTTCTCTTGCATTGCGTATTTCTTTTACTCATTGCCCTCTGCGTGTGTCCAGTCTCTGCTATGATTTGAAAATTTCTCGCTGGTGGGTCAAGATTATTTTGCTGTAAGCTGTAGCCCCCCTAGTGGTGACGCTTCTGTTAACGAGGCGATACGCGTCCTTTGAGTTACGCACAGTAAAAATATATTTCAGATTGTGGGAATTCCCACCATCAAGGTGTATCGGGTTCGGTGGAGGCACCTAGTGGTTCGAATCCCACACTAAACTGTAGGTCCAGTCCCGATCAGCCCATCTGCGAAAAAAGTGAAATTAAAACAAATTTCAATCCTCAAGTGAAAGCAGAGGACTGAAGAATCTAGCTCTCTCCACTTTCGTATGCTTTGCAGCTTTCCACTAAATGATATCGTATTCTTTCTGAACGAATTAGTAAATCGACACTCGCGTTCCTTCAAGCAGGGAGAATGCAATGTCATCTGAAACCTGTCGTTGACAGCCCTGCAGCTGATCCTGTTGTAATTACCGAACGAGTTCCTATTAAGTGACGATCTATTAACTAGAGGAAATGAAGGTCTTTGGCGCTTCAAGGAGCACACCTGAGGGTGACGTCATTTTCACGATACTCGTGCAGCGATAAACAAGCTGAAGCTACGTTTACGGCTCCAGGGGCACACTGCCACAAGTTATGTGTTGCTATCTCGAAGTAGCTTTGCCTAAAAGGTTGATTTATATGTGAAAAAGTAAAAGGAAAATTTTATGAGGAAACATTTTTAAAATAAAGGAAATTTGAAGGTATGAGGATTACTTTATGGTTCAATTAAAAAATAAAATACTTTTACTTTCTTTCACGTTTAATCAATTGGTGTTTTAGAATCTCCCAATTTTCCACGCGTTGCTGATTCAGGATCCTCAATTTCCCACGCGTTGCTGATTAAGGATTCCCCAATTTTCCCTCACGTTGCTGCTTCAGGATTTCCCAATTTCCCAAACATTGCTGATTCAGAATCGCACAATTTCACACGCGTTGCTGATTCAGGATCCTCAATTTCCCACGCGTTGCTGATTCAGGATCCTCAATTTCTCATGCGTTGCTGATTCAGGATTCCCCAATTTTCCCTCACGTTGCTGCTTCAGGATTTCCCAATTTCCCAAACATTGCTGATTCAGAATCGCACAATTTCACACGCGTTGCTGATTCAGGATCCCTCAATTTTCCACGCGTTGCTGATTCAGGATCCTCAATTTCCCACGCGTTGCTGATTAAGGATTCCCCAATTTTCCCTCACGTTGCTGCTTCAGGATTTCCCAATTTCCCAAACATTGCTGATTCAGAATCGCACAATTTCACACGCGTTGCTGATTCAGGATCCCTCAATTTTCCACGCGTTGCTGATTCAGGATCCTCAATTTCCCACGCGTTGCTGATTTAGGATCCCCCAATTTTGCACGCATTGCTGATTCAGGATTCCCCAATTTCCCACGCGTTGCTGATTCAGGATCCCCCAATTTTCCCTCACATTGCTGCTTCAGGATTTTCCAATTTCCCAAACATTGCTGATTCAGAATCGCACAATTTCACACGCGTTGCTGATTCAGGATCCCTCAATTTTCCACGCGTTGCTGATTCAGGATCCTCAATTTCCCACGCGTTGCTGATTTAGGATCCCCCAATTTTGCACGCATTGCTGATTCAGGATTCCCCAATTTCCCACGCGTTGCTGATTCAGGATCCCCAAATTTTCCCTCACATTGCTGCTTCAGGATTTCCCAATTTCCCAAACATTGCTGATTCAGAATCGCACAATTTCACACGCGTTGCTGATTCAGGATCCCTCAATTTTCCACGCGTTGCTGATTCAGGATCCTCAATTTCCCACGCGTTGCTGATTAAGGATTCCCCAATTTTCCCTCACGTTGCTGCTTCAGGATTTCCCAATTTCCCAAATTTTGCTGATTCAGAATCGCACAATTTCACACCCGTTGCTGATTCAGGATCCCTCAATTTTCCACGCCTTGCTGATTCAGGATCCTCAATTTCCCACGCGTTGCTGATTTAGGATCCCCCAATTTTGCACGCATTGCTGATTCAGGATTCCCCAATTTTCCACGCGTTGCTGATTCAGGATCCCCCAATTTTCCCTCACATTGCTGCTTCAGGATTTCCCAATTTCCCAAACATTGCTGATTCAGAATCGCACAATTTCACACGCGTTGTTGATTCAGGATCCCTCAATTTTCCACGCGTTGCTGATTCAGGATCCTCAATTTCCCACGCGTTGCTGATTTAGGATCCCCCAATTTTGCACGCATTGCTGATTCAGGATTCCCCAATTTCCCACGCGTTGCTGATTCAGGATCCCCCAATTTTCCCTCACATTGCTGCTTCAGGATTTTCCAATTTCCCAAACATTGCTGATTCAGAATCGCACAATTTCACACGCGTTGCTGATTCAGGATCCCTCAATTTTCCACGCGTTGCTGATTCAGGATCCTCAATTTCCCACGCGTTGCTGATTTAGGATACCCCAATTTTGCACGCATTGCTGATTCAGGATTCCCCAATTTCCCACGCGTTGCTGATTCAGGATCCCCCAATTTTCCCTCACATTGCTGCTTCAGGATTTCCCAATTTCCCAAACATAACTGATTCAGAATCGCACAATTTCCCACACGTTGCTGATTCAGGATCTCCCAATTTTCCCTCACATTTCTGCTTCAGGATTTCCCAATTTCTCAAACATTGCTGATTCAGAATCGCACAATTTCCCACACGTTGCTGATTCAGGATCTCCCAATTTCCCACGCGTTGCTGATTAAGGATCCCCCAATTTTCCACGCATTGCTGATTCAGAATCTCCCAATTTTCCCTCACATTGCTGCTTCAGGATTTCCCAATTTCCCAAACATAACTGATTCAGAATCGCACAATTTCCCACACGTTGCTGATTCAGGATCCCCCAATTTTCCCTCACATTTCTGCTTCAGGATTTCCCAATTTCCCAAACATAACTGATTCAGAATCGCACAATTTCCCACACGTTGCTGATTCAGGATCTCCCAATTTCCCACGCGTTGCTGATTAAGGATCCCCCAATTTTCCACGCATTGCTGATTCAGAATCTCCCAATTTTCCCTCACATTTCTGCTTCAGGATTTCCCAATTTCTCAAACATTGCTGATTCAGAATCGCACAATTTCCCACGCGTTGTTGATTCAGGATCTCCCAATTTCCCACGCATTGCATAACCAGATGGTTATACTACTTTTTGTCTTAGTAATATCGTAGTTGTAAGCGGACTTTGTTTATAAATAGTTATTTCTAGTGTGCGATCTACGGTGTGAGTTGGCTGTTGTTTTTATGTGTTTAGTAGCCTACATTAATACATCATTGTTCTATAAAACTAACTGTTGTTTCTTGTAACTTGACTCGTATTTTACCTGTCCACGTGTGAGTTGTACTTTTCGCCATTTACCTCCTACTCGCTGTTCCGAGGTAAAACAAATCCGGTAAGATTTGACTGAATATCACATGCGTTTGTGCCTGTATCCGGTTACAATTGCTGATGCAGAACCCTCAATTTCCCACACGAATCTGATTCAGAATCGTCAAAAATGACGCGTCCGTCGAAGAGAAAATAAAATGTGTTTGAGTATTCCGATTGTTATAAAGGATATCGAGAACCGGAAATCATCACTCATATCCGGGACAGAGAAGCACAGGCAAGCAGAACACGAGCGCTTGTGCATAATCCACAGAAACCGTCCCTCCGAGGACTCTATGAATGTTGTAAGGGGGTTTCAATTGGAGCGACGTGTTCTCCCAGGACGGTCCGCGATAAGCGGAGGAATTACATCTACTTGCATCAGGAAGGTTCATTACTAATGGACAACAGATTACTCGGAAATGCTACCAACTCCCCCGCTTTGTTCGGTAAATCGGCTGCAAACCCCAGGCTTCGCCTGATAACAGATAAACGCCCTGATGGACAAACAGGCTCGTAAATTGGATATTAGATGAAGATATATACAGGCACGTGTTCACTACAGATTTTTGCACGTGTCGTTCCGATAATGGGAGTAGAGAGAGAGAGAGAGATATTTAAGTATTTTCTTTAAAATAGGCGTACTCTTTCACAAAATGCAAGGACTTGAATATAATAATAATTCATGTAATATAGACTTCATTTCTTGTGCAATGTACCACATGAAAGCCTAAATATCAACGTGTATGTTGAAGCAAACAAAGATGGCGGTCGTGTAGATGGCAATAATTGAAGGGTCTGGGGGAAAAAAAGGCGATTTACTGTCAATCTTCTGTCGTAAGCGAGGTAGTGGTGCCATTTCCCGCCATGTTGATACGGTGCGGGACTTTACAATATAAACTCTTTAGTTTGATACATTTGACACAACAATTCATCAAAGCATATGATTTTTGTACAGTTTCATTTACATGTTGAGGAACGTTTTGCAATTAAGATTCATTTTTCTGGAGTTTGGCGAGAGTTGACTTACCTGTTTTCCCCACCTGATCCTTCAATTATACCGTAGTTACTTAGTGTTGAGCACAACAATGACCAAATGCAACATTTCTACAGCTAGTTCACCACCATTGCTAATATTTATCGATAACAGGGGATTTTGTCTAGTTCTGTATTTAATAACCTTGTAAGCACTAGTCTCAAGAAATAGTCACTATCAGCCTTTGAGATTTTTTTGGTATAAATACACTTTTTTTTACTCCTTCCTAAAAAACAACAATAATAATAGTTGTTATTGTTATTTCTTCATTCCAAAGGCTTGAACTTTCCGTTAGAAAAAAATATTTTGGAAAATTGATAGAGGAAAATAGTATTGATATCACAACTGCCAGTATAGTTGTCGCATCACTGTAATTACTGCATTCAGAAAATAATAATAGTTTGGAACTAATCATTAACAAATTTGTTACACGTCTACAAACCCTGGTGTCGAAGCACCACAGACAGTGGTCGCCTTAACACAGTTTTTTTTACAGTGAACGCATATATAGTATATAACTTAAACACCCACATGCGATAAACTAATTGAAATTTTAAAGCAGATTCAGTGTGACACATTCTAACCAGATCAAGAAATAAAAAGAAAGCAAGTAACTCCACCACGAAAAGTTGTTGTTTTAAGTCCACTTTACGCACAGGTATGCTAATCGGGACTGGACCTACAGTTTAAAGTGGGATCCGAACCACTATGAGCGTCAACCGGGTATCGAACCCGAGCTTCCTTGATTGCTAGGCGCTGACCCTACCACTACGCCATCGGGGAGGCCACAGATTTTTCCATACGGTTAAGTAACTTTTGTACTGATAACAAACATTTTATCCACACTAGAATAGTGCTGAAAGTCTTAAGTCTGCATACAATGAAAAGGACAGTTTGTACTAACGTTGAGCGAGTTTATGTACTAAAAATGTTATATTATGAAGTATCATGGACGAGTGTTCACGTATTATAAATACAATTGATACCGAAACATTAAACCCAGCTTTGACGATGCTGCCTTATGTAATGTAAATATGGATAATTTTTTAAAATAATTTTGATCCTTTCCTCAATTTTGAGCCCCAGAACCTTATGAAACAGTTCAGTATAATCAGCAGACGCTATATTTGTCTCCCTCTAGTGGATGCTTTGGCGACTCCCACTTCATTCCGCGAACTTTACGATCAAACCATATAATCTCACCCTGCCATCAAGTACAAGCTATCCATGGCCAAACATCCTCTTCGGTCTAAAGCTGCCAGAAAAGGACATCTTGCAGTCTCCTCTTAAGATGTTCTCGATGATGAAACTTTAGCTAATGATGCATCCAGTGTACCTAATGGATCTGACCACCTGCGGACAGGACTAAGGAAGTAAGGGAGGGGGGCGTCACCTAGGAATTTCTTGGCGGCGGTCTCTTTGAAGAGAAGATCAATAGACGTCACTTAAGGGATCCTCTGACAAGCTTCTTCTTCGGTGGTTACAATGCTTCTGGTATTCAAGGGATGGTACACAGGATGTTCAATATTGGAAATATAGTGGATGTATGTGTAAATGTCAAGCGTCAAGGGCGTATTTAGAGGATGGTCCCACCGGAAATAAAATCTCATTAACCGTATGTTTTGAATCCACCTCCGTGGTGGAGTGGTTAGCACAATATCAATAACATCACTCATCCTCATCTTCGCGTTATCCAAAAGTGGCAGAAAAGTGAAGTAAAATGAACCAAATCAACCATTCTGAGAAAATTAAGTAGTACAGTAAAATCTCGTTAATCCGGACCCCGATAGCCGGACTTCGCTTAATCCAGACAGGCAAGAAAAAAGAAGAAAAGAAAAATGCAATGTTTTAAATGTGGCCAAAAGTCAACAAGAGAACTTCCCAAAGAAGAGGCACCATAATAAACGTGTTTTGTTGCTATAAACGGAGTTTTAATGCACTTTCTACTGTTCTTTTAGGTTATTTCAGTTAATCCGGACTTTCGTTAATCCGGTCAACTTATCCCCCCATTAGTCCGGATTAACGAGGGTTTACTGTATATCAGCAGCGGCGATTGGGTGACAAAACTGAAGACGAAAGGACAGGTCCAGGACTTGGCTATGGTTCTGTAGGAAGGCTTGAGCATAGATAATTTTCCCCACCAATGCTTAGTAGGTGCCTTAGGAAGTATTTTTGACTTGGGTGGACATCCGCCACATTGTACGTTTTCCCGCTATGACGTCATCAAAGATGGCGTCCACTCGATCACAAAACTGCTGATATCTCTGTCAATTCTTGACCGATTTCGATGGAAATTGAGTCAATCTGTTGTAACTTCTATTTAGAAGGTGAATTAAGCTGATTTGACCTTTGTTTATTGTTTCTCTAGTTTTCTTTCGCATAAAAAGATCCATAGACACTTTCACTTAATACATATTGCTAGGCTATAAATTCAATTTTACTGTTGAGTTTGTTTTTAAGTTTATGCACAGAAAGGCTTATCGGGACTGGACTTACAGTTTAAAGTGGGATCCGAACCACTATATGGCTGCACTTGTTAAAAAAAGTGACGTTTGTATGATTTGGTTTATTTTGCTTTGCAATTCTGTCACTTTTGGCTATTAACGAAGATGAGAATGAATGACCATATGACAAAATTGATGAAAGAACACTCATACCCATGCCGGGATTCGAACCCGGGACCCCTAGCGTTGTAACGCGCTGTGCTATAAGGGGACGGACGACTTTACCACTGTGTCGATAATCATGATGCAATGATACCGTGAATAATGTGGCTTCATACTACCATTAAAATTAATATTTAGCAAGAGTGATTATACAGGGTGTCTCATAAGTAATAGGGCAAACTGACACAGGTGAAAGTACACGATAATAGAAGCAAAAAAGTCTCAGTAAACGGGTCTGCAAACGAGCCGTTCTCGAGATAATCGTGAATGTGTGATTACAAGCCGCCACTGACTTCATTGTTTGTAAACGTCGTCCTAGTTGGTAAAATGCTAATATTGTGTGGTTAGAAGCCGTTACTGATTGTATACACCGAGTGCTTTACTCCTTGCGCGTTCTCAGATTTGCTCTTTGTTTACAAAAGAGAACATTTCCGAGAGGTGGCGTTGTAATCAAACAGAATGGATACAATCAGTGCACAGTCTAATCGTACTGTGGGACGTCAGTTGCGCTGTACTGCGTAGTGAAAATGGAACCTTACAGCAACGAAGAGTACATTTACCAACTAGGAAGACGTTTACAAACAATGAAGTCAGTGGCGGCTTGTAATCACACATTCGCTATTATCTCGAAAACGGTTCGTTTGCAGACCCATGTTTACTGAGACTTTTTGCCTTTATTATCGTGTACTTTCACCTGTGTCAGTTTGCGATATTACTTTTCAGACACCCTGTATTGCAATTTCAGATTTTATCTAATATGGGTTTTTACGCGTACAAGCTGAATCCGTCCCCTGACACTAGCACACTTACAAAAGGAGCAACAGGTTAATTCATGCATGAAGATCTAGCACATTTTTAACAATTATACGCCCTAACATAGTAATCGGGATATTTCTTTAAGTTATTTTCTGTAACATAACCATCTTCTATCAGTTGAAAACCAAATACATAAGGGTCCATGCGAGATAAATTCTTTATATACTCAAACTTTCCTACAGAATCATACAAGGGTTAAGTCATAAGTCATCGCAACTATTTTCTTTCTCGCGAACATGGGACAACTCGAAAAATCTAAGATATGCGTTTGAAAGTGTATGAAATGTACCTTCGAATGAAGCCACCATGAAGTCTGGATGCAGGAGACTCTTGTAGGGAAGAGGCAGAACACAGGACAATGGACAACAATGTTTTATTATGGTATGAACAACAAGTACACAAGACTACGCTATTTAACAACCTTCAAAGTATTCACCCAGGTTAACCACTTGTGTTTTATTATGGCATTCACACCCAGTGCTTCCCGTAGCTCTGCATGGCATTCCCGTGCATTTCTGCTGTGGAAAACTGCTATTTTAACGTACGAATGTTGCTCCTGCTTCATGACCTCCATTTTCGAACGCTGTCACTCACCGACTGAAGTTGGGTGCATGCTTACTACCCCAACATTGTTCACATACACTATCTAGTGGCTTCTTTCGAAATTACGTTCCATGCACTTTTAAACGTACGAGGTGTGGCCAGAAAGAAACCGGATTGATGTTGCTGTCGACAAACGGCAAGCGCGTCAAGGATAAGCGGTGCATGCGTGTATAACGTGATATCTTGCCTACCGGCTGTGTGATTGCCCAGGGTGCGCGGCGCTCAGTTCTTCTGTAGTTTGTGGACGAAGTGAACCGTACATCTGTGCTCCGTCGGAAAAGAAATTAAGTGTGAAAGTGGAACAGCGTATCAATCTGAAGTTTCTTATCAAACTCGGAAAATCCGTCACAGAAACTTATGGTTTGTTGAAGGAAGTGTACGGAGATGTGTGCTTATCACGCACTGAAGTATTTGAGTGGTTTCAAAGGCTTAGAGAGAGACGAAAAGTGATTGCGAGCGACAAGCGTCCTGGACGGTCTTGCACGTCAAAAACGAATCAAACATTGCAAATGTCGGTAAATTGATTCGAATTGTGTACCCGAAGGTCAAACTGTCAACCGACAATATTTCATTACGATGCTGACGACCCTTCGTGGGCGAGTAAGAAGACGACGACCTGATTTGTGAAAAAGCAAGTCATGGATTCTTCATCAGCACAATGTTTCTGCCCGCACGGCATTGTCAGTTAAGGTTTTATTGGCCAAGTATGGGATCCTAGTGTTAGAACATCCACCCTATTCGCCGGATCTCGCTTCGTGCGACTTCTTTTTTTATTCCCAAAGGTCAAATCAGCACTGAAAGGAACCAGATTTAAGACCGTAGAATGTGTGAAAACAAAAGCGACGGAGGTCATGAACATGGTTTCGGAAAATTATTTCCATCACTGTCTCCAGCAATGGAATATTCGCATAGAGCGGTGTATCGATAGTGCAGGGGAGTACTTTGAAGGGGATAATGTTCATATTGTACAAAATAACCAATAAAAGATTTTGTAGCAACAGTCCGGCTTTTTTTATCCACACCTCGTATATCTAAGATGTTTTGTGTTGTCCCCTGTTAGCGAGAAAGAAAATAGTTGCCATGACTTATGACTTAACCCACGTAGCTACGGACAGGACTATCGCCGCCACTGAGTATAATTAATTGTAGTAATTGTAAAATGTAAAAATCATTAATGCATCTACGACCTAGTATAGGCCCTGAAAGTAATGAATAATATATTATTGATATTTTATAGTACAATTATGCATAAAAATATTAATAAGGGACTTTCCTTTCATGAGTTGAAACTAACTATCCTTTTTTGTCTTATAAATGTTGTACTTCTTTACTTATTTTGAGATGAATGTCTTTGGTAGAATAGTTGTTTTTATGCAACCTTTAGAGGTATTAATTATAAATAATAATATTCCACCGTCCTCCGTGGCGGAGTGGTTTGTACAGCGCGTTACGACGCAAGGGGTCCCGGGTTCAATTCCCGGCCTGGCCAAGGTGTTCTTTGTGAGTGCCCCTTCATTAATATCATCATGTCATCACTCATCTCCAAACAATGTAAATTCACTGAATCAGCAAAAGAGAACTATGATAGAGAATATTATTGGATATTATTAAAAATTGCCACTTTGATAGTAATATAATGATTTGATATTGAACACACCCAGTTTTTTTTGTAATTAAATATAATGCGCTTCGGAAATGAAATAAACACTAAATTAGAAACTTTTATTAGCCTTACATAAATCTTGGTTTCAACCTTAAACATGTTCTGCGCATTGTTCGTAGGTAACAACAGGTAGCCGGACAATTGCGATGACATTTTAAATCTTCTATCAAATTGAAGGGTGACTTAACACCCCGTACAATACCTCTTACAAGAGAATTATGTGAAATATTGATATTTTCGAATAAAACACTGTTTCCTCTCATACTTTCTCCAGGCATGAGACTGGCAGGGTAGCTTTTAAACGTACTTGCATTTCAACCACTTTGGCGTGTTTGAAACCAGTGCTATTCCCCACATTCGTCAGTCGTAACTGTTTCCTCATTCTCGTATTTGTGTTATTACTTTTCTCTCTTCTTTTATTTCTTGGCAGCACGAAAGTGTTTCGTCAAACTTGGCTGGGAATTTGGTTCAATCAAGTTTTTGAATATGGGCTAGAGCCAACAGACACCTTTTGAAGTTATCCGTTTCCTCATATGTGCGAATACACTTTCCCAACTCTCTCGTCGATTATATTGTTACGCTTCTTCCTTTTCTGACCTTCTAGATTAACTTCCATCCGCATGTACTTGATGTTGGTGTCTTCTGCTTGGCTCTTGAGGCCGGCCAGAACATCATGAATGTTTGGATGCGGTCTTCCAAGCCACAATTTCTTTTTGTTGTTCCAACCTTCTACAGCATTGTTAGTTCTGTGGCGCTTTTGGTTAGGTTAGGTCCTGATCATTGCAATTGTCCTACCATTAATTTGTAAAATGACCTTCACCGTCCAAATCATCGCAATTGTCCGTGATTTTGACTTCGTCGCAATTGTCCGCAATCGCAATTGTCCTAGATTCTAACAACAGGCCATAAGTAAATTGATTGTTTATGAATTGTAATATTGCTTACATTGTAAATATGTACTTCAGTAACAAAAACCTCTGATATATGCAGACTTCTGAAAAACTTTGGTTATAGGCCCCGCGTATACCTATTGTATGACCCAGGCCGCGGACCCACCTAGTTTCGGCCCTGAATCTCGGCCTGTAAATGGGTGTTCTTTGTAAGCGTCCCATCGTCAATTTCATCTAATCATATGTCATCCTCATCGCCGCGATTAGCCCAAAGTGGCAGAAAAGCGACGCAAAATAACAAAATCAAAATCATTAATTAGAAACAAGCAAGATAATGAATGCATATACAGCTTCAAGGACGTATTTAGGGAGGATCCAGGGGGTCCGGAACCCCCCGAAAGATTTATCAAGTACTAACATTTAATAATGAAAAATATATTCGTTTAGCTGCTGTTGTATAATTTTCCTCTGAACTTATTGAACGCAAGGATTATATTGGAATCATAGGACTTTGAAGGGCAGGAAAGACGTATTTTGGGGGTCCGGACCCCCAACCCGAAAGACTTTTTAAGTACGAAAATTAAATAATGAAAGCTGTACTTGTTTAGCATTTGTTGGAATTTCCTCTGAACTTATTGGAAGACAAGGATTATATTGGGATCATATGGCTTTGAATGACATTACAAGGAAGATTTATGCACACTACTACTCAAAATAATATGCATAACATTTTAATGAGAAACTTACTTTTCTCCAACTACATTTTTGTTATTCGATAAATATTCAATTTTTCATTTATTTGACATTAATTTCATTTGCCAGGGCACTTGTTTTTATGTAAATTATTCCTATCTTAACTACAGGTAAGCTACGTAATGAGTATGCACTTTTATATCTCTATTCTTACACAGTATTTTTACCTAATCGTTTAATAATAATATAATAGTATTTTATGTATTGCAATTAGTATTAATTTGTTTATAATTATTTTAATATAAACATTATTATTATTCCTGAGACACTTGGTTCAGATCTCCCCCGAAACATATTTCTAGATACGTGCCTCAGCTTTATATAAATATTTTATTACTTTAGAGATATTAGTTATAAAATGTATTGTTATTCATAGACGCCAGCGTGCTCATAACGTGAAGCATGAGTAATCCACAGCACGGAGGATAGAAAGGTCCGTTTGTGTGGTTAAAACCCAGACGGAAATTGAAAAACAAAACAAAGCAGGAAAAATGAATTTTATTTACTCATGAGCTCATCCCCTCCTTCTCTCTCTGAGTTTCTGCGGCTACAAAACATTCTGCTTCGTTAACGTATGGTCCTCCCACAAAAGTCCTTAATTGCCTACGAGAATGAACCTTGAAAAGACCCCCTTTCAGCTAACGTGAAACGAAAACGTTTACAAAGGGACATTTCCGTGAAAGCGGTAAAAAAACCATCACCAGGAAACTTTTATAAAACTGAACATAACTTCCCCAAGCATTCATGCTCCACGGAAGTCACCATACTTGCCCCTTGAATCCATACTTCCCAACATTACATCAAGTCATTTACCTCTCAAAAATCTCGTTTTGGGTCGGGTCACTCTTGTCGCGTAACCAGTAGCTTGAGTTTGAGTATTATTTTGTTTTAATTCCACTTTATCCACAGATAGGCTAACCGGGACTGGACCTACAGTTTGAAGTGGGATCTGAACCACCTCCACCAAGTATCGAACCCGGAACCCCTTGATTCCAAAGAGATGGCGGCGTAACCAGTAGTGCTGAATATGAATTTGGGTGAGCGTGAGTGAGGCAAGAACTAATAAAAAAGTATACAGGGAGTCCTCGTACAACAGGGACATTTTCATAGCGTGTGGAGAACATAAAGTCGAACAACTTTTCTTAGTAATACATTCGGGCCTAAGGATATGTCAGAAAACTTTATCAAGCAATTTTCCTGTTGCAATACGTCGATGGTGGCATTAGCAGTGTGACATGTGGCACCGTCTTGTTGGAACCACATGTCCTCCAAACCAATTTCATCTAAATTTGGCCACAAAAAATCTGTTAACATTAATCGGTACGGCTCACCAGTCACTGTGACTGCATCTCCTTGCTCGTTTTGGAAAAAAAAATGGTCCGATGATGCCATCATGCAATAAACCACAACATACAGTGACGTTTTGCGGATGCAAGGGCTTATCATGAATCTCTTGTGGATTGTTTTCACACCAAAAACGTTGTTAACATATCCACTTAACCAGAAATGAGCTTCATCTGAGAAGATATTTTTTTGCCCAAAATTATGATCCGTTTCAAGTTCAATAGAACGTCTATTTTCATATTTTTTTTTTGGATAATAACCAAATGTTCTTGAAGCGCGTATTAGCCATAATGAATTGTCACAGTATACTAAATACAAATTACAACTAGTGATAATTATAACATTTGAAGCATAGTTGCCAGTTCATTTCAAAATCATTTCATTCTTATTGGAAAACCCTTTATATTCATATTTTTAATTCAATTGCAGTTACAGTTTCTCAATTTGAAATATATTAGCTGAGTTGCAGTTAGCATCACTTTCAAATGTAATGGTGTGCTAGCACGTTGAATTACTTTCTAGAATGTGTTGCATATTAAATTAACTATAGTAAATATTTTTGAATCCACATCAATAAACAAAAACAGAATGAAAAATTTGTTGTGCATTGAAGAATATACATATTAGAGTACTGCATGGGACCACTTTCGCTTGATCGTATTCGTTCGAGTCTGCCACCCTCAAAGAGCTTATATAACAAGAGGCCTCAATCGGGCTTGAGAAGCATCGTACGTAAATCCCTAGTAGTTTTGCATTTACCCAACAGATGTCTTTCTCTTAGACAAAAGAACCTTGCTGAGCGGGACCTCCGAAACGGGCATCAATCTGCGATGCTAAAGGCTGAAAAAAAAGGGCTGAAGCCGATGTAATAAATCCTCATACCACCTCATATTTCTATGTGTACTGTCATTACTTATTTCCAGAACTTCTATCCAAGACTTTCACTCTCTTACATCCTATGATTTATCAACTGGATATTCCATTATATACTCAATGTTCAATTCACTTCAGAGATCTAGGTCTACATGCATGGTATAGCGAGATCTATGAGTATTAACGTGCAAATTGTCCATCACCATGTTCGTGCACTTTATTTGACCAAATAAGAGCTTCAAGAACTAAAACAAGCTGTTGACAACATATGCACCAGCATACATAAAAATCCATTGCTTAAAAACACACAGGATGCGAGAGAAAAATTAATGAAAATAGTCATGGACAATTTGCACGATAATACTCATGGATCCCACTGTACAGAGAAAAATGATCAATGCATGTAATGATTTGCACCGATGGTTCAAAGAATAACAAAGGGGTACGATGTGCCTATTACATCCCAGAGAAAAAAAATATCAACCTATAGATTCATGTATTTTTACTGTGGAAAGTTAGGCTCTATACAGACCCTTACAATGTGGAATAGCCGAAGATTTAAAATAAAAATCTTTCCTTACAGATTCTCTGAGTGCACTTCAAGCATTATTTACATCTTATACCAAATTATGTCATCAATCATATCTTAATATTTTAATTATTCAAGAAGTTCAATTTGTTTGCAAAAGGAACATTGACATACAATTCAGTTATGTTAAAGCACATAATATTAACGTAGGAAATGATCGAGTGGACTTATATGCTAAACAGGCCAGAGATTTACAACTCATAAGTTTCAATAGATTAATGTATACGGATTTATTACCACGAGTGAAAATCAAACTCATGGAACAATGGAACGAATGGTGCAAGGATCAGTTTAAGTTTGTGGGCAATACATATAGATGGATTGCAGAATTTAAATCCAAGGACCCTTCGTTCAATTCATACACACTCCCACGGCAAGTCAGTTTTATTAATAGATTAAGAACAGGACATGTGCGTACACCAGCACATTTAGCAAAAATAAACATTAAAACTCAAGAAAATTGTAAATGTGGCAATAATAATCCTGATGCTCAACATTTATTTCTAGAATGTCCAATTTTTTCAAATCAACAAATCACACTCTACAAAGGTATACAACGTTTAAAAATTCCAATTCCAATATCACTCTCATCCATTCTAACAGATTTATGCCCTTCATTAATATGAATTTTGTATGCATATGCTCGAAAATGTAGGCTCGAAATATAAAGTTATTTATTTATTTATTTATATATATATTTATAAAAATAAGAAACAGCAAAGGGATAAAAAAGTGAATTATTCATAATAATCGTTTTATGTTTGTGATTCTGATTAATTTGAGAGACTAACTATCAATCTTGGAAGAAAAACATTAAAACAAATACAAAACAGTAACGATGTCAAAAGTCGACAAGATAATGCTGACAGGGACAGTTAAAAACAAGAAGAAGTAGATGCTAAAGGCTGATAAGTGATAACATCAATCGACTGGTCCTATGTTTTGGGGGAATACACCAATTGAATGAGCTAGGAGTTCGAAAAGAAGAACCTGTAAACGTATTCATTTCAGAGTAGAGGGAGATTATTTCCATAACATATTTGGCTGGTATGCATTAGAAGCTTCGGAACGAGTCACAACTCTCGAAGTAGCCAATCAACGAAGCGAGCCGCTGACGTCATCTCAACCCAGAATCTATCGCTAAGCCCCCTGCTCAGGCTCCACACGCCCACTAGGCTCGCTAGACAGACTCGCGTAGTGCGCTGGAGATGTTCCGAAATTAATTCGACTCTAACAATCACATAAATTTGTGCGTTCGTGTATAATACTAAACTCAATTACATGTTATGTTAGTGCAAGAAATGTTTATATTTCATCAGGGCAAACTACGAGAATTTGTGAACCCAGCTGTTGTGCATACGTTGTCGGAAATTGTGCAGTTCGAAGTGCAAAGGTCGTGTTTTTTCTTCCTAGACACAGAGGATATTCAGTACTTCTTCAATAATGTATTACATACCGGTTTACAAGTATTATGTGCACTATGATAAACATGACATGAAATAAATATGTCCATCAATGATATTTTGCAACTTCGTTCAATTTTAATAGCCTTTTTTACAAATACGTGGTAGATAATTTTGAACCTTTGTACCCAGTGTGAACAATGGATGTTATATTTTCCCCTTGTAAAATCTTTCTGCCAAAAGCAGCAAGCTTCATGCTTATTTCGATGTAGGGTAAGACTCTACTTTACGTCCTTTTTCTAAGAAATACGTATCATATACAGAGGGCTGCACAACGGCCAGAATCGCTTACTAGGCCCGCCTGGCTGGTCGGGCGGGCGAGTAAAACTATATACCTGGGTTTTGACCCGTCAAGCATCGAGAGCCCACAGGTAACTGGAAGGCCTTGCAAGACGAAGCTTGCTTATCTTCAGCGAACGCTCATTCCGGTTTTGCACCGTCTCCAGATACATGAGTCACGCAGTCACCGTTGCCAACTTTTAGATTCTAAACTGTTCTAGGAGCACTTAAAATGTTCATCACTTGTATCAATTTGAAATTGCAGACATTTATTCCTTGCTAGAAAACATTTGTATCGCTCACACCCAGTGGCGGCGATTGGGTTCCAAAACTAAAGGGCCAAAGTGCAAATGTACGGGGGGGGGGGGGCAAGGATAATTTAATTTCCCTTGGTACATGAGGTTAGCGTGGTGCAAAATTAGCAAAATTGGGGGGGGGCAACTCTCTCGGCCCCGCCCCTAATTGCTGCCACTGCTGACACCTGTACAGGAGTACGAACCAAGTTTCGCAAAAAGTGCCATCGTAATATTTTGGAACTTTGTGTGACTGGTGGTTGTTCTACATTATACATTTTTTGGGGGTGCTCCCTTATGGCGCAGTGGTAGTGTCGTCGCCTTGTAATCAAAGGGTACCAGGTTCGATACCCGGTGGAAGCACATGATGGTTCGGATCCCACTTTAAACTATAGGTCCAGTCCCGATTAGCCTTATTGTGCATAAATTGACCAAATAAATGAATCAATCAATCAAACAGATTTTCTCTCTGGTGTAATTTTGCCAATTCAATATCCGAATTAGTTGCTCAAGATCCCCCATCCTGAACACTAAGGCACGATGGTCCATAAAATGGAACATGAAATCAGAATTTGCATTATAAAAGGTTTTTGAATATTGTCATCTCTTTCAACAAATCGTCGTTCGCTCATGTTGTTGCTAATTATCTTGGATTCGCCGTATTCCCGGCATCTGGTAGCGCAACGCATATTCAGACGGCTTGTGTCCTTATCTGCCAGCACAGATGTACACTTCTGTTGGGTCCCTAGCCACGTGGGCATCCAGGGGAACGAAGCAGCTGATGCTGCCGCCAAGTCTGCTGCTGCAGATGGCGACGTTCTCGTCCACCTTTTGCCATCTAGCGACCTGCAGAATGTGTTCCGTTGTCGCCTTCTTGACACTTGGCAAACCGAGTGGGATGTGGAAACGGGGAACAAGCTACACTCTGTTAGGCCCACCATAGGTGCTTGGCGTTCCTCGTCTTGTCCCTCTCGGCGAGAAGACGTTATTCTTACCCGCATGCGTATAGGACACAGCCGTCTCACGCATGGTCACCTACTGCAAGGGCTGGACCCTCCGTTGTGTCGTGCTTGTAATGTTATTTTAAGCATCCGACACATTCTCGTTGAATGTGTCGATCTTGCTTAGCTCCGGCAGACTTTTAACCTTTCCGGCTGTTTGTCATCCCTCTTGGGTGATGACAGCAGTATTTTATCACGTGTTTTTAGTTTTTTGCAAAGAGCTGGACTCTTCCACCGTCTGTAAGGAGGTTTTTAGTTTGTTCTGACTTTTTAATGTGTCGTGTTTGTCTCGTGCAGGTCTCTTTACAACCTTGCACTTTTAGTTTTTCCCAAGGGGCTATCTACACCCCTTTTTTTAATCTCAGTCAGAATTTTAGATAAGGGGACATTTCCCCGTATACACAGAAGGGTGCGAAATGGCCTTAAGTGCCGACGCACCCAAAAATTTTAACTCAATCAATCAATCTCAGACCGCATTGATAGTAATACGATACAAAATATAATTGTTAGCTTGTATTTTCACACGGGTGCAAATAACAGGCAATGCTATTTACACATTTCAACAAACAAACAGCGTAAAAATGAAACCGACAGAAGATTTACGATTTCAAGACCAGAAAGGTGACATAAAATGAACAAGACACACAAACCTATTTCAAGACCATCGAAACAAATTTAGAAAATATGTGGTAGTTGGTTGGACATAAAAATGACACTAATTTAAGAAGTTACAAAATCTTAGGTGCAGTGGCTTAGCAACATATCGCGAGGTCCTAGGCGAGATTTGAATGCAAGGACCCATCGTTCTTTAAGTTTGAAATATCAATGTAAATCGATACACAGTCATCAAGGAAACGACAGCAAATTATCATATTTATATAATAGCCTACAATAATAATTAATTTCTGACGAAAATTATATTTAATAGTACGCGACAGAGAAATTTACACTTGGCAGAGCTACAGTAACACGCTGCTGGAATTTTCATTAACCAAAGTAGTAGTAATAGTACGTTTTTTAAGATGTTCTTTAGGCAGTAAGATAACTGAAATATCCTTAAATATGCTAAACTTTTTTTTAAAAAAATCAGAAATACAAAGTAAGAATCTTGAAATATAACCTATATATTATTTAATGAGTCGTTCTTTGTTTCCTCATTTCGAAGTTTGTAGGATGTAAATGTCGCAAACCATGGCTTAAGTAGAAAATGTGGAAGGACGCACATAAAATGTCAGTGCTTGATAGAGCGGGGGGAATGGAGTGCGCTAAAACACAATCCTGTCTAGGGGCCCAATGTATCTACCTACAAGCTCTTCTACACAATCGGTTTCAACATCAGCAAATCTTAAAACGATAGTCATTTGCACAATAAATGTGAAATGTTTGGTGTAATCAACTGATACAGCTAATTTGACTTTTTTTTAAATTAGCAATTTTGACTTTTTTAATTAGCAATTTTGACTTTGTTGCACATAAATTGTACCAGTGAACTTTGAATTTTAGGACTTAGATGATAATAATAACTCTGAATCTCATTTTGTTGTTACGTCTTAATGTTCTTGTAATATTAAATATTTGACGCAGTGGCGTAACAAAATCGTAAAGTACGCGTCCGCAAGAAATAAACTTGGGTCCCTCAAGTACAGTCAGCTTCTTCCAGGAAATTTACGTAATTACTTAGAATGGCTGGTTGTGGCTGCACTTACATTAATAACTATACAAATCGATGCTCTAACTCTGAATTTTCACATATTACAACATATCATTCTTTGACATTTATGTATTCAAAAGAAGAAAATACAAATACTTACTTATCCCTTCCCCCAAACAGAAGGCGGTACAGGATACAGAGAACACTGGAAGCTAGTGTAGAGCTATCAAGGAGAAGAAACTTTCCTAAAGCACTTGATTTCAGATTTAAGCACATTCCTGAAACATAGAATTTGATCAGGAAATTCGGAAGATAAATCATCTTCGTGCCCGTTACAGAGTTCAATAGCTGCGTCTGAAGTTGTAGGAACGAAGGAAGAACTGCTAATATTATCCATACCCTTCTTCAGTTTAGAACACCAGAAGCATTTAAATGCCCCATACTTTGCTCCGTGGCAGTTTGAGGTGCTTTACCATTAACATATTAAAATCGCGTAGGCTATGCAAGGTCACGACACAGAAGAAAAATGGATAAAAATGTTCAAGCAATTTTTGCGTTGATGTTTCACATGAGAAATGATAATTATTTTGACTTTTTCGGGGCCCCTTAGGCTTAGAGCTCCCGCCCGCCTCTGATTTGACGTATTCATTCAAATTATAACGTTAAACTAGAATATAAAGCCAGATAAAAAGTTCTAAATTTTATTACCCACAAAAATTAGCCTTTCCTATCTTTCTCACTTCCATTTATTACGTTTTTCGTATCAACCTCATAGGACGCGAGGCCCCTATATGCGCGAGGCCCAGGGTGGTCGCCCACTTCGCTCACCCCTTGCTACGCCAATGATTCTACAACCTCAAGGCACCTGCGCCTAGCAGAAATTCAAATATTTCCATGCGTAGTGAAATATAATGGCCGTTGGCAACACTGACAGTAGTGCTCGCCGTCTACCTGCAAGAACTACATCGAGTCTCACGGGTCTTCTTAAGACCCGGGTAATAGAAAAGCCTGGCAGGCATCGATGCCTGTGCACAACTGTGACGTGAAGCTCGCTTCTGCGATGTCGAACACCTGGGCTTGATGTGCGTGTTGCATATTATTGTAGGCGCGTCTCCTCGCAGACGGGTTTTCTCCGGGTCTTGTGCAGGTCTCTGATCATATATCGTTGGAAAGGTTATTGTATAAGGAATTCAACAACGTAAATCCCAAAGCGAGGAAAAATTATCTGGAGTATGAAATCGATAAAAACCGATATTGTCCGGATATGCATAATTGAACATACTGAGGAACTTTTTCGATGATGAAGCACATATTTAGGGGTGAAATGAGTGCTAACGGAACCTAACCTAACAGGCCTAACCTAACCTCGTCCCCGTGAATTGTTTGTGGGGCTATCGTGAATGGTTCATGGGGCTACCCGTGCATGGTTTCTGGAGCTAACGTAAATGGTTTGTGGGGCTACCCGTGCATGGTTTCTGGAGCTAACGTGAATGATTTGTGGGTCTATCCGTGCATGGTTTGTGGGGCTAATGTGAATGGTTTGTGGGGCTATCGTGAATGGTTCGTAGAGCTATCGTGAACAGAAAGTGTAAAAGGAAAAGGTACTTACCTGCAAGCACCGTTTTGAACGACGCACTAAATTATTGCTGGGGATAAACGTATTTTACACTATCTACAAGTTTTTGGAACCTGTTCTTCTTCGCGCACCATACACACGCTCAACGCACCGCGAACGAAAAGAAGCAATCACCACGCAGAACGCAAACGAGCAAAGCACACGCATTCACAACGCAGACACAAAGACGAGCCTGCAGTGTTGTTAACTCCCATCGGTTACCACCAAAAGGCAATAAGGACGTAAAGTAGAGTCTAGCTCGATGTAGTTAATAAACTTATAAAAAATGTGTACTCGTGTCACATACTAACAACATTTTAAAATATCTTGAAATGTAAAAGAAATTCTGTACATAGGTTCATAAAGTTAAAATTTGCTATTTAAAGAATAACAATTCGTACCCTTGCACAGTCAGTCAATGTGATTAGTAACTTATTTACGTTATTTTTATTTATGTTCCATATGAAAGAGTAGGAGAGCGAGCCTGTCCTAAATGTCACAAGTACAAGGGAAAAATATAATTATCAACTTATATCAGTGAATTTAAAGTTATATCTACGTACTCTCGAATTCGTAATCTGGCCTAAGTTTAGATTCACTCGTACACACACCTATTTTGCATGGATACATGTCCATGTGCAGTTAGAAGTAAATTGTACTTCCTAGAACTTACAATCTATCCTGATTCATGAAAAATAACTTGCATCACGTATTGACTCTTGATTTTTACCATTATTTAGCTTGTCTACCGGAAAGGAATATAAATTATAAGGATTTTTAGAATAAGATATTCCTCTAACAATATTCTCCAGATTGTAAATGAGACCTACTGTGTTGCCTTGCTTTTGGCTTCGGATTTCGTAAATAAAGTAAGTTACTTTCAATAATATTCTCAGCGTGTTTCATTTTACGTGGGGTCGTAAATTCCTCCTCATAGGTTTGAATTAGTCGGTTAGGTCATTCAAGTTTGGTGTTCTTAGCATCCAGGTATTTCGAACAGTTTATGCTTGTTTGTTACATTTGTTGCATTAGTAATTGTACACTTTCTCTCTTCGTCCGCGTATGTGTGTAGGATCAGATTTCTCTAAAATTAAAAATTAATTCAAAGCATACACGGATATTGCGTTTCCAAGGTTGAAAAGTTTATTTAATACGAAAGTCCAACCTTACAAGCAACGGCCGTTTTTATGGGAAAATAATGGGAAGAGTTCAGCTTTCAGTAGTTCGAGCATAGTAAAATTGAAATAACTGAATTATAACTAATAACTATTGATCATGGATGTTATTCACCAATCGTAAACTGGTAATTACATTATTACTGATTTGAAACGATTTTTAATGAATATTTGTCATTATCTGACTGTACATATAGATGTGCATTAATTATATTAACATTTACAATATTTTTAATTATGTACATTGAGATTTTTATTTACAAAATTTTCAAATTATATATCAAAATATCTGGGGTGTAAGGGGTGATCTTCCACGTAGTACACCCTGGACTGCATTTTGAGGACAAACGAGACTCTGCCGACTGGCTCTATGGCCAGTATAATTCTGTGTATTGTTCTGTTTATTGTCCCTATGTGTGCTGAGTGCCCGTTTACACCCTCAGCTTTTAACGGAAGTCAGAATATTTTAGGATTTTAGTTAAGCAACGTTAGAGTTTGGTTTTTCGAAAATTTTGCTTTTTACAGTTTATTTTGGACATAATGAATACTGTTCTAGTTATTCTGAATATATGAATAAAATAAAATTATTGTACACCATTCATTGTAAGTTGTATTTTCAAAATGATTTCAGATGTTAAATTGATTTGATCAACTGTTGATGCGATTATTCGATTAACGCAAAATGTTTATTAAAGCAATGGGAAGGCTTTGGACCTATTAAACCCTTCCCTTATATATGACCATTCTACAAGCTCTTTCCTCATCCTCCTGTACGTAAACATTTACAAAATCATTTTGCATATCGATCTCGGACAGTAAATTGTTATTATACAGCAATTAAATAGCAATTTCTGTATATGAACGATAGTAATTCTTTACGAATTTAGAGTAAGTTTCAAATGTAGAATAACATTTTATCTAGATCGCCTTTTTTTCAATTCGTAAAAGTGAATGTAGATTATGAATTTTCTAATTTTGTGTGTTGTTTAAAGGAATGGAATTCTGTTTTGTTGATTCCAAGGAGGTGGTAAACTCTACTTATTGATGTTTGGATTTCAATTCATTATCGTCGTGGTGTGGAAAACAAAGGGAATAAAAATAGCGATTGAATTCGCCTACTGCTTCTTTTATCGTGGGGTAAGTACGATACATGTTTCGAGCTGTATTGAAACAAGTTTTGAGCACAAGAAACGTAAATTGCAAATCTGCTGCGCCAGCTAATAAACGACGCAAGTGCAGTAGAGACGATTGTGTCCAGCGGCGGATGGTGGTTCTGAATTAGATGAAGAGCTAGTAGCAAAGGCGGAGTTTCTGGAGGGTCCAGGAGGAGCCTGCCCCCCATCTTGAAATAAGACTAAAAAGATAACATATGAATAAGTTCAGTTAATACATTTTTGTTATGAAGCCATACCGCAAATCTTGACGTTTGGCATGATGGCATGTGCGGTAATTGCGCCGCATAGCGGGTCTTAGACGATTTGATTGATGTGTACAGTTTGAAGAAAGAAAAATGTAAAATGACTTTCTGTTGAGTCAACAGTTACCGCTGGGGCATCAAAAGAACTCTTCAATTTAATTTTTCTAAAATTACTGAAGGTTACTATTGTACCGTAAATTTTTAAAGTAATATAACTATTGTATCAATAAAAATTTAACGAAATGCAAAATGCAATAATCGCACTGTTTTACTTCTTTTAAAACTGACAACCAATATAGTAATTAATATTTGTTTACTTAAGCGAGGAAATTTAACATTTTTAAATGTAAAAGTCCTAAAACTAAGTGTTTTTAAGTTGTTTTTTTTTAAATTTCCGGGTAAGACCTCCGAACCCCTTACAAAATAGGGGATATTCAATAACCTTCAGGTACATCATATGCTTCTCCCAGAGTCTGCCCCCCCCCAAAGCAAAGCTCAAACTTCGCCCATGGCTAGTAGGAAGATGGGGGAATAGAGAAAATTAAATCAATAGTTATACATATGACTAGAAAATGGAGTTTCTAACAAAATAAACCACTATAACAATTTTCTATTAAGTACTGTGTGTAACTATTGATCTAATTTTCTCTATTCCCTCATCTTTCTACTAGCCCTTCATCCAATTCATAACCACCATCCGCCGCTGATCGTGACTCGATTCTCCGGCAGGCGCCATTTTGAAGAAAAAGGCATCGGCCAATCACATTTGAAAGTTTAGAGCCAATCAGAAGCAGCCTCCCGCGTACTACTGGAAGTAGTTTGGCACTTTACCGAAAGTGGCAGAACTGCGCACGTGATACGCTTTGATATATGTTTTTTTCGGCAAATGAGAACTCTTGTTATATACGGTCTTTGGCCACCCTCGACCTTATACAGTGGAATATCATTTTAATGTGACATAATCGAAGACATATGAAGACCCAGGGGGAAAAACGATGAATGACGATTTTTCGTCCATTTTGAGATCGGAGCGCCATCTGATAGCTCAGAAGCTGTACTATAAGAATGTAAACGGCCTTGGTTGGTAAAAAGGTGAGAAGTGCCTGAAAAACGCATTCAAACATACGGGACAAGGGGGGAAAACGATGAAAGGCCGAGCGTCGGGGGAAGAACGATGAGTGTTTTCTGCTAAATAATGTGTGCCTCACTGAAACGGGTTAGCGCTACGGGAAGTTTATTCCATTCGTTCGTTGTGCGTGTGTTGAATCGTGCAGTGTTGTGATCAGTTCTATTGTGTACTATTTGTGACGAACCTGAATGTTTGCTTAATATTTGTTGAGATATTAAGATTTTTAAATGTTTGTTATTTCAAATTATGTGCAAGATGTCACAGACAACTTTAATCAGATTGGTACAGTTGTGGTTGGAACTTGTATATATGTTTAGAAATACGTCATAATCTGTTCGCATTGACGTCACGATCCCATCTCAACAGGGGAAGTGACTCGTGCAAGTCGCAAAAAGCTGTGGCTGAATTAGGCATCAATGACTCTGAAAAATCAAATAGAGAAACAGAACTCTCAAGACTGGAAACAGAACACAAACTTCATTTACTGAAAGCTCAGAAGTTTTATTCCCTCAAGAAGTTATACAAAAAGAAGAGTAGAAAGGATGACTCCATAGCTGCAGTTACCATGGATTTTCAGAATTATGTTATAAACTTCAGTTGAGCTTCTACAGCTTCAATATTCACATGCTTCCCTCTGGTGATTCAGTTTTCTTCACGTACGACGAGACCGTTGCTCATAAAGTGCCAGATGATGTGTGCTCTATGGTCGATAGTTTTGTGCACAACCTTTTGCCGGAAAAAGTTCGTCGCTTGGTCATCTTTTGCGATTCTTGTGCTGGCCAGAACAAGAACTATACTGTCATTCGATACTACCACCATCTTGTGACAGAAAAATGTCGTTTCGATGTTTTTTTTCAATCAGGGGCCACTCCTACTTAGAGTGCGATAAAAACACCAGTTACATAAATCAGCATCCTATGTTGAGTTGCCGGACGAATGAAGAGATGCAATAAGGAGCAGCAGACACAAACCAACGCCATTTGCTGTGGTAAACTGCACGAAGAAGCACTTCAAGACGTGGACTGAGTTCTTGAAGCCAATTTACCTGCCAAAATGTCAATTTCCTACCAGGCAAGTTTGTTGTTTGGACATACGAGCTGAAAACCCTACCAAAATTTTCTACCGCAATACCTATCTTGATACTTACTTGCGCGCTCATGTCATGTGGCGAACACCGAAGAGAGGAAAGATCAAAGGGACCTCTACTTCACCTAGAACCATTTTGAGAAACCTGTACGATGGACCGCTGCCCATTCCTTTGCCCAAGTACAAGGATCTTCAGGATTTGAAGCGATTTCTCACCAACCCAGATGCTCAACAGTTTTACGAGACCATGCTAACCACCAACGCTATGGTAGAAAATGATGAGAATCTCTATGTTGACTACTTAGTTGATGATCAGGAATATGTGAGTTACCCCCAAAACTGATCCAACTCTTTTCATTTTGATGATAGTTTGGTAAATAACAAACATCACTCTTTTTAATGTTCTAGTGTTACTCTCATTTTGTCTTTGGTCATTAGTGCACACCTGCAATGTAGAATTAAAACAACATTTTTCGGCATATTGCTCTTCTTTGGTATCCTCTGATTCTCCAACAACATTTTCTTGTGGTTAACTACATCTGTGGGAGTAAAAAGATACTTAAGAATAATTATTTTGGCATATAATGGCGTATTTATGAATAGAAATACTTGTTTTTCATTTCCTGGCAAATCGTCTCGAATGAACATTCATCGTTTTTCCCCCCCCCTGCCCCTTCATATGTAAAATATCCGCCTTGGTAGTTTCAGCCCACAATCATATATTTCATTTTCATATATCAATGCGTATTGGACTAAACTATATTTAACATGGAGATGATGACTATGTTCACTTAAGTTTCAATTTCACTGCGTCCTTCACTCCACGATTCATATTTGAGGTCCCACTACCACAGGCAATTGTGGTTATACATGTATTAGTAGGATTCGAGTTAATACCGCTCGTTTTGCCTGTTGGAGCGTTATTCTCTCGAACGAATAAGCTCTCATTCTGTACGCTATCTAGCGTCGTGCGTGTAAACCATTTGGCGCTCGAACGAAATCCTCTTCCTCAGCACTCTCATGCATATACAAACAGTGCGAACGCAAGTGAAACAGGAAAATGGATTTAATGGACGTTTTCTGAAAATCAACTTTACTATTCATAACTCAGGAGCGTATATTCTAGGCTAGCTGGGCTATTTGCGAAGCCTGAAGTCTAGAGAATAAAATACAGGAGAAGAATCGATAGGAAATTGTAAATAATATTATTCATATCAGTGAGATGATGATGCTGATTGGCAACCTGATTTCCTATGAGTTGGGAACCTGATTTCCTATGAGTTGGGAACCTGATTTCCTATGAGTTGGAAACCTGATTTCCTATGAATTGGCAACATGATTTCCTATGAGTAGGCAACCTGATTTCCTATGAGTAGGCAACCTGATTTCCTATGAGTTGGCAACGTGATTTCTTATTAGTTGGCAGCCTGATATCTTATGAGTTGGCAACGTGATTTCTTATGAGTTGGCAACCTGATTTCTTAAGAGTTGGTAAATTTATTTCTATTCATAGCCTAGGACCACGTGACATAGTGACTCATACGCCACTGTCATAACTGTAGTTGGTATCGCCTGTATTCTGCGCGATTATTATCTACTCAACCTTTTGTACGAGTAACTCCACAGATGCTATCTACCTAACCAAAAAAAAGCTTTAGAGAGGAAAGCTTATAATTATACAGTTCTTCTCTCTATGTATTGAAATTAAAAATTATTAAATGAGAGCCAATATTGGTGGCGGCCGCAGAAAGTGCCTTAACCTCCAACGTCGGGCGTCACGAAGAGAATTGCAAACAACCACGGAAGTCTTGGCTCTAAAGCATCGAATCCTTTGCCAAGAAGAGAGGCGGCTCTCGTCTAGATGACGTCATGATATTATGCATATATAGCTCACCCCAATTATCGTCGGATCTTGGCAATATATGCCGCATTGCAGAACGTACTGGAGATGTCATTGTGCCTTTTGGAAAACTGGTGCACTTATGGTGGTGCACTTCTTTTTTTGTTCTTACATGTATAAAGGTTCTTGATCCAGCAGGGGCGTCGTCACTGGGGGAGGGGTGAGCGTGGGGTTTGGCTCGACGTGAAATAGTCAGCTCAACATTCTGTCAGCCGAAATGGCTTTCCATAAAAATGGTTGAGAATCACATGCAGTGGAACAAAAGTCATAGAAGGAGAAAGTGAGATAGAGGAATGGAGGAAGTTAGTGAAACAGGAAGAAAATAAGAAATAGAAAGGAATATGTAGAAAGTGTGATAGATTAGGAGAATGCATATGCAATTATGTAGACTTATTAGGGGATGTACAATTTTTAGAAGAAGTAGGTTTGAAAGTTAGCAAAGAGAAAACTAAATATATTCTATAGGTAGAAGAAGATTGAGAGAATAGGAAACAAAGTAGCAGAAGAATACAGACAAAAAAGAAACAAAGAGAATCAAGAAAATTAGACAAAAAGGGAGAGGTAGGTAAACACAGAAAGAGGGGGGAAACCTAGTAATAAGGATAAAAAAGAGAAACATACTAAGAGAAACAAAGAAACAAAGGAAAACAGGAAAAATGGACAAATATATAAAGGAAAAGGAAGTTATATAGAGAGGAGGAGAGAAATATACAAAGATAGAGAACAAAGAGAAACAGAAAAAATGGAAACAAAGATAGAAGGAAAATAAACGTAGAAAGAGATATGTAAAGGCAGAGAAAAGAGAAGCTTAGGAAGAAAGAGAAATAAAGAAACAAAGGTAAAAGGAGAAACGTGAAGATATGGAAAGACAGTAACAGGAGAAGAGAGGGATTTGAAAGAAACAAAGATGAACGGGTAAAAAGGGGACAAAGAAAGAGAAAGAAAGGTTACAAAGAGTGTAAAGGGAGAGAAAGGGAGAATGAAAAATCCAAGCAGAGGCCACCAGATAAAGTTAACTGTTATCCAGTGCTCCAGATATTATTGCAACGGCACTAAGAAACAGGCATGTAGCTTCGTTCTCTCATTGTGGTAAGAACGATTCGTTGGAAAAATCGAGAATGGGAACTTTTCACACTTATCCCGTTCCATTCTTTTTTAGCTTATTCCTGTTATTATGCAATTTTTCCTGCTACATATAGGGTGTCCATAAAGTCTCTTTTCCATTACAAACTGTCATTATGCACCAATGATAGATAACAGACAGCTGTTTTCTTGCATAATATTTCGCAAGACTCACAGTTTGCGTTTCTTCAACCCACCACTTAGGAGCTGTATTTCGTTTTCAATTTTCTTATTTTCCGTTCATTTACTTTGTTCATTTCTCTTAACACGTTCTAAAAAGTAAAACGTATGACCATCCTTGGAAATACTAGTATCTAGATTCCGTGTCCAACACGCTTCGTGTAGTTATGCAAATAACAAAAACATCAGTTGTTTCATGTTGCAAATTCAGTTTTCACCACGTCGCATACGTCATTGATTCGTTTTCGCGATCTAACGTTGCCTGACACCGCTATATTTACGGATCTTTTCATTTGTTTATGAGACGTCGAAGCTCATTATTCCAGCATTTACGTCACACCCACTGCTGTTCTAACAGAACAGAAAGAAAGGAGAATATTTATGCCACGAAATAAACACAGCCAGTGCAAGGGGTTATTTTTGGTCCCTCTTTTTTATGGAAAACACACGCACCAGACGAAATGATAAACAATAATTTCTCTTCCGAAATGCTTGAAAACATACAGACCTGACCTTCATGACCTCTTGAATACCCACAATTATGTTTTATGGATTTTTCTTAACGGATTGCCAAGACTTGTGTATCCAACTTGTATTGATCTAAACTCTGAAATGTCCCACGACTAGAGGACGCTCAACGTAATAGATTGTATATATGAGACGATCCGGGGTGTGAGTGTGCCTCTATTGCTGTACCAGTGAAAAAGCTTAAAGAACCTAGGACCTTTTCTCCATCACAATCTTAACGAGATGTGAAGAGGTGTGTGGACCCACGTGTCCATTTAGTGTTACAAATTCTTGTATTTTGGTTATTTCTCGTGGCGTTTCTGCCACATTTAGCTAATCACGACGATGAGGATGAATGGTGATTGTGTGACATTGACGAAGGACACTTTCCGAACCACTATGAGTCTCCACAGCGTATCGAACCTGGGACCCATTGATTACAAGGCGACTACGTCACCATCATCTAGCCGGTATTAAATGAAGCGCTCGGGTGTAAAACATAGTAAGTGACATTTTGGTCATTTTTGAGTTACAAAGTAAAATGTGCCAACCTTCAATTTTTGAGTGAAATTGCCGTGTTTTACAATTTGCATTGGACTCAGGGAACCCTTCTGAAATTGGTAAACACAGCATGAAAACAATTTATCTACAGTATAACTTCTCGTAACCTTTTTTTCTTAGTGAACTTGGTTGGTTGGTTGGTTGATTTGGTATTTTAAGTCCACTTTATGCACAGTAAGGCTAATCGGGACTGGACCTACAATTTAAAGTGGGATCCGAACACCTATGTGCCTCCACCGGATTAATGAACTTGGAAATGACCAAAATGTCACTTGCCATGTTTTACAACCGAGCCCTTCAAATGCGTACCTGGGACAGGGGACAGGAAAAGACTGCCGGAGCGTGATACTCATCACACCACCTCCACAAATGGCTGATGTGGTGATTGGGGTCCTAATTCCATACCCTCTCAAGCTACGACGCCAGGGTTCCCGGGTTCGAATCTCGGTCTGCGAATGCGTATTTGTGAGTGTCCATTCTTCAATTTCATCATGTCATCGCCCATCCCCATCTTCGCAATTAGCCAAAAGCGGCAGAAAACCGAAGTAAAATAAACCAAATCAATCCATACCCTTTCCCCCTTGTACACCTTCGCAACATGTTGCAATGCGCAGTGAGCAGCTTCACCATTTCTGGTGCAACACTGCCGCACAGCTTTCGTGGTCAGGTTCACCTTACGCTTCGATTACGTCATGAGATCACATCGAGCCAACTGAACCCTGGACGTTGACCATCGGGGAATGGGAAGTTTGTAGCGCAATACCCTCACCTCCCGATTCAAAAGTTACGTACCATAATACCCCCTCCCCCAAATGGTATTTACATATGCTCGAACGTGAAAGACTGAATACGACCTTTTTTTTTCTTTTTGGAGAGAGGTTACTGAAAACAGGAAAGGTGGGTGGGAGGAAGGGAAGGTTGCAAAGAGACGATCTGATATGATGGATTTTAATTATTTGCTTCGCTGCACAGACTACCCTCACACCTGTCCGCTTGTCTGAAATCGGATTACATGTTCAATGGTCCGGAATTTGTTTAATTAGTAGGGGTACTTGGGGGGGGGGGTCGGCTTAGTGCACACGGATCGATAAAAAATGGTAGGGGAACCACTCTGTTTAGGATGTCTCTACCTGCGAAACGAGCCCTGCGAAATTGGTTCAGATATCTTCCATCCTCTTCTCAGTCTAGCGTTACACTTTACTGTCATGTGGTAGGTTACTCTCGTAGTAATCAGTAACGAAATCAATGCCCATCATCAAGGCCTCTGTGGTGGCGTAGTGGTAACGTCGTCGCCTTGTAATCAAGGGGTTCCAGGTTCCATAACCTGCGGAAGGGTGTAAAGGGTGACCTTGCCGAAATGCACCCGTCAACCTCACTTCAATATGGTCCAGGTTCAAATCTGGGTCCGAATCTAGGACCGTTGTATTTAGCAACCTCGGAGTCTAGAACCTTCGTATTTAGCGAACTCAGGGTCTAGCACCGTAGTACTTATCGAACTCCGAATGTAGGACCGTTGTGTTTAGCGAACCCGGGGTCTAGAATATTAGTGTTAGCGAACTCGGAGTATAGAACTGTAGAACTTAATAAATGCAGACTCTCGAACGACAATGTTTAGCGATCTCTGGGTCTAGAAGCTTCGTATTTAGCGAACTCAGGGTCTAGAACCTTCGTATTTAGCGATCTCTGGGTCTAGAACCTTCGTATTTAGCGATCTTTGGGTCTAGAACCTTCGTATTTAGCGAACTCAGGGTCTAGAACAGTGGTACGTAGCACAGACAGAGTCTAGAATTGTTGTGTTTGGCGAGATCATGGCTTAGATCGCTAGTACTTAGTTAACTCAGCCTAGAAGCTTACTGTTTAGCAAACTTTAGTAGTCATTAGGGAACCCAGGGTCTAGAACCTTCGTATTTACCGATCTCTGGGTCTAGAACCTTCGTATTTAGTAAACTCAGGGTCTAGCACCGTAGTACTTATCGAACTCCGAATGTAGGACCGTTGTGTTTAGCGAACCCAGGGTCTAGAATATTAGTGTTAGCGAACTCAGAGTATAGAACTGTAGAACTTAATAAATGCAGACTCTCGAACGACAATGTTTAGCGATCTCTTGGTCTAGAACCTTCGTGTTTAGCGAACTCAGGGTCTAAAACAGTAGTCTTTAGGGAACCCAGGGTCTAGAACCTTCGTATTTACCGATCTCTGGGTCTAGAACCTTCGTATTTAGCAAACTCAGGGTCTAGCACCGTAGTACTTATCGAACTCCGAATGTAGGACCGTTGTGTTTAGCGAACCCGGGGTCTAGAATATTAGTGTTAGCGAACTCGGAGTATAGAACTGTAGAACTTAATAAATGCAGACTCTCGAACGACAATGTTTAGCGATCTCTGGGTCTAGAACCTTCGTATTTAGCGAACTCAGGGTCTAGAACCTTCGTATTTAGCGATCTCTGGGTCTAGAACCTTCGTATTTAGCGATCTTTGGGTCTAGAACCTTCGTATTTAGCGAACTCAGGGTCTAGAACAGTGGTACTTAGCGCAGACAGAGTCTAGAATTGTTGTGTTTGGCGAGATCTTGGCTTAGATCGCTAGTACTTAGTTAACTCAGCCTAGAAGCTTACTGTTTAGCAAACTTTAGTAGTCTTTAGGGAATCCAGGGTCTAGAACCTTCGTATTTTCCGATCTCTGGGTCTAGAACCTTCGTATTTAGCAAACTCAGGGTCTAGCACCGTAGTACTTATCGAACTCCGAATGTAGGACCGTTGTGTTTAGCGAACCCGGGGTCTAGAATATTAGTGTTAGCGAACTCGGAGTATAGAACTGTAGAACTTAATAAATGCAGACTCTCGAACGACAATGTTTAGCGATCTCTGGGTCTAGAACCTTCGTATTTAGCGAACTCAGGGTCTAGAACCTTCGTATTTAGCGATCTCTGGGTCTAGAACCTTCGTATTTAGCGATCTTTGGGTCTAGAACCTTCGTATTTAGCGAACTCAGGGTCTAGAACAGTGGTACTTAGCGCAGACAGAGTCTAGAATTGTTGTGTTTGGCGAGATCATGGCTTAGATCGCTAGTACTTAGTTAACTCAGCCTAGAAGCTTACTGTTTAGCAAACTTTAGTAGTCTTTAGGGAATCCAGGGTCTAGAACCTTCGTATTTACCGATCTCTGGGTCTAGAACCTTCGTATTTAGCAAACTCAGGGTCTAGCACCGTAGTACTTATCGAACTCCGAATGTAGGACCGTTGTGTTTAGCGAACCCGGGGTCTAGAATATTAGTGTTAGCGAACTCGGAGTATAGAACTGTAGAACTTAATAAATGCAGACTCTCGAACGACAATGTTTAGCGATCTCTGGGTCTAGAACCTTCGTATTTAGCGAACTCAGGGTCTAGAACCTTCGTATTTAGCGATCTCTGGGTCTAGAACCTTCGTATTAGCGATCTTTGGGTCTAGAACCTTCGTATTTAGCGAACTCAGGGTCTAGAACAGTGGTACTTAGCGCAGACAGAGTCAAGAATTGTTGTGTTTGGCGAGATCATGGCTTAGATCGCTAGTACTTAGTTAACTCAGCCTAGAAGCTTACTGTTTAGCAAACTTTAGTAGTCTTTAGGGAATCCAGGGTCTAGAACCTTCGTATTTACCGATCTCTGGGTCTAGAACCTTCGTATTTAGCAAACTCAGGGTCTAGCACCGTAGTACTTATCGAACTCCGAATGTAGGACCGTTGTGTTTAGCGAACCCGGGGTCTAGAATATTAGTGTTAGCGAACTCGGAGTATAGAACTGTAGAACTTAATAAATGCAGACTCTCGAACGACAATGTTTAGCGATCTCTGGGTCTAGAACCTTCGTATTTAGCGAACTCAGGGTCTAGAACCTTCGTATTTAGCGATCTCTGGGTCTAGAACCTTCGTATTTAGCGATCTTTGGGTCTAGAACCTTCGTATTTAGCGAACTCAGGGTCTAGAACAGTGGTACTTAGCGCAGACAGAGTCTAGAATTGTTGTGTTTGGCGAGATCATGGCTTAGATCGCTAGTACTTAGTTAACTCAGCCTAGAAGCTTACTGTTTAGCAAACTTTAGTAGTCTTTAGGGAATCCAGGGTCTAGAACCTTCGTATTTACCGATCTCTGGGTCTAGAACCTTCGTATTTAGCAAACTCAGGGTCTAGCACCGTAGTACTTATCGAACTCCGAATGTAGGACCGTTGTGTTTAGCGAACCCGGGGTCTAGAATATTAGTGTTAGCGAACTCGGAGTATAGAACTGTAGAACTTAATAAATGCAGACTCTCGAACGACAATGTTTAGCGATCTCTGGGTCTAGAACCTTCGTATTTAGCGAACTCAGGGTCTAGAACCTTCGTATTTAGCGATCTCTGGGTCTAGAACCTTCGTATTTAGCGATCTTTGGGTCTAGAACCTTCGTATTTAGCGAACTCAGGGTCTAGAACAGTGGTACTTAGCGCAGACAGAGTCTAGAATTGTTGTGTTTGGCGAGATCATGGCTTAGATCGCTAGTACTTAGTTAACTCAGCCTAGAAGCTTACTGTTTAGCAAACTTTAGTAGTCTTTAGGGAATCCAGGGTCTAGAACCTTCGTATTTACCGATCTCTGGGTCTAGAACCTTCGTATTTAGCAAACTCAGGGTCTAGCACCGTAGTACTTATCGAACTCCGAATGTAGGACCGTTGTGTTTAGCGAACCCGGGGTCTAGAATATTAGTGTTAGCGAACTCGGAGTATAGAACTGTAGAACTTAATAAATGCAGACTCTCGAACGACAATGTTTAGCGATCTCTGGGTCTAGAACCTTCGTATTTAGCGAACTCAGGGTCTAGAACCTTCGTATTTAGCGATCTCTGGGTCTAGAACCTTCGTATTTAGCGATCTTTGGGTCTAGAACCTTCGTATTTAGCGAACTCAGGGTCTAGAACAGTGGTACTTAGCGCAGACAGAGTCTAGAATTGTTGTGTTTGGCGAGATCATGGCTTAGATCGCTAGTACTTAGTTAACTCAGCCTAGAAGCTTACTGTTTAGCAAACTTTAGTAGTCTTTAGGGAATCCAGGGTCTAGAACCTTAGTATTTAGCAAATCCAGAGTCATGTCGAGAAAGATGTGCGCATTGAATACACACTATCGTCGTGGCAAGGTAGAGGCGATTCACCTGCCCTAGGATATCCCTCCACACCAAACAACACCATATAGTGGATAAAAACGAAATAAAAGTTAATTGATTCTTCTGCCACTTTTGACTTATCGTGAAGATGGGGATTTATAGATGATGAAAGGACAATCACAAACACACCTGGTCAGGACATAACACAAGTCTTACATAGGATTATGCTGGCAATGAGTCGAGGCGCCAGAGCCTCGTTAGTCTACAAGCTGTACTACGCGGAAGAGGGTTGACTTTGGGTGCTTAAGGAAAAATAACGCCACGGAAATTAAAGGGGAACGAAAGTTAGAATACAAATCTATCACTCCAACTCTGCTGAACGTCAGAGAAAGTTTAACCCTACAACATATGGACAGAAATAGGATAACAGCAAGAGACAAGACGGAGGGGTAAGCAGAGAAAACGAAACGAGACTTTTTTTTTTAGTTATAAATACAAAAATCAGAGGATCAGTTGGGGAGGTTATTCAGAGAGGAACATTCAGTTGGTTTGGACATCAAAGCAAAATGAGAGAAGAAAGGAATCCAAGGCAATTGTTGGAAGCAGAGGAAGAGAAAGGCAATGAATACAGCGGGGGAAAATATCTGTCAGAGATGGTTAACATCAGCGCTCAAAAAGTCAAGAGGTTGGCGCAAGATAAAGCATGTTTTAGAAGATTACTGATGGACCACGACGCGTAGCAGCACAAAGGGGAAGGGGAAAAGAATATAAGAATTTTACATTACTTGCTTGCTTGATTGGAAGGATTTCTTGTTTGAATGGAGGGAATTGTTAACTTAGCGGAGGGAATTTTTATATCGGCGGATGGATTTCTTGACCCGATTAGTCGGAAATATTTTACTTAGAGAAGGGGATTTTTGTTTTGCTGGAGGGATTTTTCTGTTTGGAGGGAAATTTTGTATCGGCGGAGGGATATCTTGGCTCAGTTGTTGGCTATTATTTGCCTCAGATAATGGGACGTTTTTTTCTGGCAGGGATTTTGACTTTAGCGGAGGGAATTCTTGCCTTGTTGAATGGAAGTTTCATATCGGCGGAGGGATTTCCTGACCCGGTTGATAGGAAGTTTTTGTTTAGCTGCAGGGAATTTTTGCTTTAGCTGAGGGACTTTTTGCCTGGATGGAGGGAATTTTTATATCGACGGAGGGAATTCTTGTTTTGCTGGAGGGAATTTTTGCCTTAGGGAAGGGAATTTTTGCTTCGATAGAACGAAAATTTCGGCGAAAGAAAATCCCTCTCGTAAAGAAAGAAGTGAGATATGGACGCCATCTTTGAACGAGGACGAAGGGGGGGAACCGTCAATAAAGCAAGAAGAAATCCAAAATGTAATCCTTTCAAAACGGCACTTGACTTGGTTAAAGAAGAAAAACGAATCTGGATTCATTACAAGAATTAAGCCCTGAAGAAAACCCGAATACGATACGCCTACCTTCAAAAGGCGAGCAATAAGATATCCATTATTAGATAGACTATTACTCCTTTATGAATTTTTAATGCGCTCGCATATCTCATTTCTTGAATAACCTTTGAGAACGGTCTGATAGAACTGTAATCCTATTAGCATCGAAAATTCTGTCGTCGAGGAGGTATGTATTAGAATGTCTTGAATATCATTTCTGCCTTCCTTTGAAATTCCGTCGTTGTCTTTCGCGTCGAGGCATTTTAAGCTTTCATTTATTCTTATGCATATGCAAAGGACATTTACTATCATTAAGTAATGTCCTCCCCTCCACCATATACTGTCTCAAAGTACGCGAGAGAAGTTTCGCCCTAAGATTTCGACTATGCATCAAGAGGTAAGAATCTCCCGGGTGCTTGAAAGGTGTCGAGAAATCTGCTATGGTCGCTTGTAGGGCTCAGACGTGGTCATTTTCGTTCGACCTCCCTCACCCTCACGGATTGCTCTCGCTCTCACCCTCGCACACCCTCACTCTTACAGCTCACCCTCACTCTCACAACCTGCCCTTCACCCTCACCCTCACAACACGCTCTTTATCCTCACCCTCACGTCGCGTCCTTCATCCTCGCCTCACCACTCGCCGTTCCCCTCACTCTCACGACTCGGCATTCACCCTCACCCACCCTCACCCTCATAAGACCTCGGAGGGTGAGGTTTGCCCTCATGAGGTTCGTCCTCCGGAGGGTAAGTACCACTGGGACTGAAACGATACCATTTTGTGCCGATACTCTTACCGATACCCTCCGATACCGAAGCTTGAAAATATATTCAATTTTGTAATAATTAATAGTTGTTCAAGATATTGAGTAATATTAGTATGTGAGAATTCCATTCTAATTATGTAGCCTACCTCAATTTACCAAGATTTTTACTTTAAATAATATTCAAGAATTACATTAGAATACTAAATTACATATTATGTTATAACAAAATTCAGTTTTGTCACACAAACCTGGTGCAAAATAGAAAGGAACTTCGAATTTTTCCGGGATAATTCGATTCCGCGCAATTATTGCACTCATTCGTGAAATACCAAAATACCAGCCGATACTTTCTGATACTGATACACTAGTATCGGCAGATACCGATACATCAGCTACGATATCAGCTAACCCCTTAGCCGCTTGCCATTGTAGCGAAAATTAAGGATTGCAGGGAGCAGGACCAAGACCATCTTGAGGTTCAGGCCGCAGCGCTCAGTCAAGACGTCATCATCTGGAGGCGATCGTCTTAACGCTGTAAACCCCTTGTCGTATTTTTATCGTAGAGAATTAAGGTATATTTCTTTCTTTTATGAAGGTAAATTTTGAGATTTGACCTCCCGACGAATATAGTTAGAAGAAAAAAGTACAATATTGAATATTTACATCAAAATTTTCATTCAGGAAGTCACTATGGTCACCACAAAAATTCTTACCATAGCACGCACAAAGAAAGAGTTGAAAACCGTTAGAAACTTCCTGGCGGAAAAAATATGAACATTGTATTTCTTTGAAAAATATTATCCAGTATATTTGTCAGATACAGTAAAACTCGTTACAGCTTTTGTATGAACTTTTGTATGTAAAAATCAATGGATTAGATCAAAATCCCGCATGTTAGGTTGACCGTAAACTTGCCAAGTTACCTATATTAAATTATCTTTAACTTTACCCAAAATAATCAACCAGCTAATGCAGATATTCTGTGTAGCTATACAATCTCAATACAATAACTTATTTTCTATAACCTTTCAGCAAAAGCAAAAGAAATTGTTACATGGGCAATGTTACATTTCTGTGAATAAAGACTAAACCTAAATCACTTGTCACATTGTAAACTCGGCCCTTTTGACTTTATTGAACGAAAGATAATAAACAAATTGAATCTTTTCATTGTCGATAGCAAGATTTGTGACAACAACTTAAAGAGTTTCAACATATTAACTGAAAAAGAAAAAACAGATTAATATTTCGATCTTAGCGTTCATTTGGAAAATAAACATTTGGAATATTTCCTTACGCTGTGTTTACACTCTGTTAATAAAATAACACATTTCTAATTTTCAGCAACATCTTGAAGACATGGTGAACGTTACTCTTACCTCTTTCATCATAGTTCCCTCTGCAATTGAACACACAACACTTATACACCATACCTTTTGTACATTTAAGAATATTTACACGTCATGTAAACTTGATTACATTTCTTAAATTTTCATTACAATTCCATATTAGCTAAAAAGGTGCAACATTGATTCCCAAGAAGCAAATCAAACATGTCGGCTATGGTTTTCCACGTTTTACACAGGGTGCGAAATCCTTTGCCTCAAACCCCCCCCCCCACCAAAAATTTCCGGGGGAGAGTTTTTGTTATAACGAACAAAAGACAAGCAATTACTTTTTATTTGAAATATACTTTACTAAGAATAATATCGAAAACGCACACAAATTAGTGTCGTGAGTATTGAATGCATTCTCTCTCAAGAGATCATTAACAAATCTACATCAATACGCACAATAAAAGTAAAGCAAGAATGCAAGAAAATAATAACTATGAAATCTAATTGATTTATATTAACATAAAGCACAAACTAAACAAAAACTTACACACAATAAAACCACATCAACTATTTCATAATTTATTAACATCTTTAACCAGTTAGCTGCTTTGCAATATCTGATTTGTATAAAAGTAACAAATTAATCTCCTTTATGTAATTAATAATAGTAGTAGTAGCTAATTATAATAATAATATATTTTTAATTGAGTAATTTATTTTTACTTTTAATAACATTACAAATATGTATATCGTATAATTTAAAAATATGTTTGGGGGGAGGGGAGTTTGTAGATTAAGAACTTTCGCACCCTGGTTTTAAATGAGAAAAACGAACAACTTTTTCAAAATCGCTTGACGGACAGGGCGAGCACATGAAAGTTTACGCTCTGACATTTAGGGCAAGCGACACGTGCTTGACTCCCATCGCATCATTATACCCGCTCCCCCACACCAAGAGAACGACCTTAAAATTAGCCATAGTCTAAAGGTTACGTCGCAGAACACGTGACATCCCCTTTTTATTTCGAGGGGAGATGCTCTTTCCCTTAAATGGCTGCTCCCCTTTTCGATGGCAGGGCATTGATGGGGAAATGTGCGGCTTACGGGGAATTTCCCAAAAGGCCAAGAAAGAGATCGTTGGGGAAAGGGGATGGAGCTTCAAAAGGAGGAAAATGAAAGTTCCAGAAGCGCCCCCCACCACTGCATGTCTTGCTTAATTAACGACGTCCTTGTGAAGAGCCGGAGCAGAAGTCATCTCAACAACTGCACCGATTTCTTTCTATGAATCCACTCAAAAGCAGATTCTATTCAGAGAGACGTTTTATGCTGAAAAGGCTGATTTCTTAATCTGTGTGCTTTGCGGTTTTCTTCCGGTGGTCTTTGTTAACGACCCATGAGAGATTTTCGGCTTCGAATACGGAACGCTTACCTTCAAGCAATTCACCACAACCCTTCAGACTGCTTAGGATTGGTGCTAAGCTGCAGAATGCAGCCAATGACATCTGAAAGCTATCTGACAAGCCGCTTAATGGTGGACGCCCCCTGGAGCGGAACCGATCCGAAGTGTAATTCTTCCCTACCGGGAGGTGCTCGCACACTGCGAGCAGGGAAAGGGACGCTTGAGCAGCAATGTTGCCACATAGAGGCAAATTTCCCTCAGTGCAAGAAAAGTTTCCTACGGCAGCAGTGCTGTCATTGCAGGAAAATTTCCCTCAATGGAAGGAAAATTTTCTCAAGCAGCAGTGTTGCCACATGGAGGGAAATTCCCTTCAATCCAAGAACATTTTCCTCAATGCAAGAAAATTTCCCTCAATGCAAGATAATGCACTTTTCCCTCAGTGCAAGAAAAAAACTGCTACAATCTTAGATGAAAAGGGGAAAGAACAAATTTCCATTAGTTTGCAGGGAAATCTGAAGATATCAGGCTAACACATTAGATTCAAACTGCAACGTCAACTACTACTCTACCGCTGTCTCTGAATTTTACAACACCCCTCACCTCCTCCCGTTGTTTAAGTTGGGTTTCCCTGATAGTTTAGTGGTAAGAGCGTCTCCTTGTAATCAAGGGGTCGCGAGTTCGATACCCGGTGGATACTCATAGCGGTTCGGATCCCAGTTTAAACTGTATGCACAGTTCCAATTAGCATGATGACGCTGTTCTGCGCAGGGTACCTGTGGTCAATATAGGTGCTGCATCTTACGTTATGTGTGCATCGTACACAAACAGAAGTTTTGCTCATAACATAGAGAATCGATATTATCTGATTAAGATTTCATATTGTTGTCAACGACCATTGCAAAAAGTCAACTAGAGGAATGACGTTCTAAGTGTGTCAATTTGCTACCATCTATCGACGGTAAGAAAACGTGGCCGACAACTGCAATTTGATCATTATGTGTCTTTATGCAAGATATTTACATTTGAAAATTGTTCTTACATGTTTCAATGCTGTACTGTAGGTTTGGGAAAACATGCTCAAACAGGATAATCGGGACTGTGCAATGGGCCTCAACAGGGGATCGAACCCGGGACCCCTTGCTTACAAGGCGCCAGCGTTACTACTACATCATTGGAAAGGGTCTATAGATCTATGTATGTGTGTGTTTAATATTCCAAGTGGTTATCAACACCACATGCATTTCTCATTTTAGCCACAGCAGAGAGAGAGAGAGAGAGAGAGAGAAAGAGAGAGAGAGAGAGAGAGAGGTGTGACAAGATAAATGAGCCTGATTCTCTCTCTCTCTCTCTCTCTCTCACACACACACACACACCCACCCACACAATTGATTGATTGATTTGGAATATTTTGCTTCGCTTTTCCACTTTTGGCTAATCGAGATGAAGATGAGTGATGGTATCGTATCAATCCATAGGATTATTCTTTATTTTTATTTTAACTTTCTCTAAGCTTCATTTCACCTAAGTTCATTCACTTGTTTACACCAGCTGTCCAGTCCTCTCAGGTATTCGAATTATACACAGTCGAGTGTTACGCAGACTTCCACTTCCTGATATATTGAGGCTGCAAGGTTTACAACAGGTAAACAAGGAGTAAGCAGCTTGCAATAATATGAAGGTTAAAACTGACTCATCAGCGTATAGGAAGTCTGCAGAGAGAGGTGTTGAGAGGGACACACAGACTGGGAAGAGACTCCCTTTTTGTTTTGATTAGAGACAGGCAACAGCACTTTGGAAAGGAGAGAAGGAGATGTCTGTCTGACTTAGGTGAACTAACTACGAAGCCTAGAGAGAGCTTAGTTTATTTTACTCTACGTTTCCTAAAATCATCATCGTTTTTCTAAGAGTAGACAGGTAATTATCCTAACCATAACATGCATGATTCAAGTTCAAAGGTTCACAAAATCGAACGAGTGACTATTTGCCATTTCTAGTTTTATATTTAGGCATTGTATTTCAGTTGTACTTTCGCAGCCAAGCTTACAACTTGTCATGAGGACAAGTGGTTTGTCTCATCATTAATAAGGATGAATGGTGATTAATTACATCTTCCATTAATCTATTGGGAGTGGTTGGTTCGATCCCATCATACTGTAGAATTATACGATATGATGAAATTAACGAAGGAGCACTCACGAAGAACATCCATGCCCAGGTCGGGATTCCAACCCCGAAACCCCCTGGCGTCGTAGCGCTAACCACTCCTCCACGTAGGTCCCTTAAATTAAAAGAGGAACATAAATTAAGAGTATTTGAAAATGAATTCCTTAGAAAAACATTTGAACCTAAAAGGGATGAGGAGACAGAAGAAGGTTACATAATTTAGAACTGCATAATCGTACTCCTGTCCAGATATTATTAGAATAATTAAATCAGGAAGCCTTAGGGGAAGCAGGCCATGTGGCACGAATGGGAGAAAATAGAAAAGTTTACAGGATTCTTGTTGGGAAACCTGAGGGTAAGAGACCTTTAGGAAGGCCAAGACAAACATGGAGGGATGACGTTGAGATGGATCTAATTCGATAAGGATGGATAAGAGTGGATTGATCTTGTCCTACAGATGGAGGGCTTATGTTGCTGTAGCCTAAAATCCTCAGATTGAATAAGGCTAGAGAATTGGTTAGTTTGGTGTCCCATTTTTGTTAAATTTTAGCGGTAAAATATTGTAAATTTTGCGAAAACTTATAACTATGTTGAGTAAACTGCGTGGAATGGGAAGAGAGTTGCTCACAGGACATAACTTTTCGCTGGTCCATTGCAATTGCTAAGCAAACACTCCGCTCTGGAGACACGGGTTCGCTGCTCAGACACGCCTCGAATTGCCCGTCACCTGGGGCTCTCCCTTACCTACTTTTTACAGGAACACCCACATGCTCCTGCGAATCTCTGCCATATCGATCTTTTACGCGCGGCCCTCCCTTCATGAGCAATTTGCAGCAACAAGATCCTAAGTGCATCTAGCACTAGGCGCTAGCAAAAATATAACGGAGTCTGCTGCGAAGCACCTGAAGAAGTAATCTATTTAGCTCGGGCCTCTCTCTTTCACAGGTGATGTTGCTCAATTTATTAACACGAAGTATTTGTGTTAATGGAGTCTCGGAATGTGTGGGGCAATTTATTAACAGGAAGTATTTGTGTAAATGGAGTCTCTAAATATGTGGGGCAATTTATTAACAGGAAGCATTTGTGTAAATTGAGTCTCTGAATATGTGGTGCAATTTATTAACAGGAAGCATTTGTGTAAATGGAGTCTCTGAATATGTCGGGCAATTTATTAACAGGAAGTATTTGTGTAAATGGAGTCTCTGAATATGTGAGCCTATTTATTAACAGGAAGCATTTGTGTAAATGGAGTGTCTGAATGTGTGGAGCAATTTATTAACAGGAAGTATTTGTGTGAATGGAGTCTCTGAATTTGTGGTGCAATTTATTAACGGGAAGTATTTGTGTAAATGGAGTCTCTGAATATGTCGGGCAATTTATTAACAGGAGGTATTGATATAAATGTAGTGTCTGAATATGTGAGCCTATTTATTAACAGGAAGCATTTGTGTAAATGGAGTGTCTGAATGTGTGGTGCAATTTATTAACAGGAAGTATTTGCGTGAATGGAGTCTCTGAATTTGTGGTGCAATTTATTAACGGGAAGTATTTGTGTAAATGGAGTCTCTGAATATGTCGGGCAATTCATTAACAGGAAGTATTTTTGTAAATGGAGTCCCTGAATGTGTAGTGCAATTTATTAACGGGAAGTATTTGTGTAAATGGAGTCTTTGAATGTGTGGGGCAATTTATTAACAGGAAGTATTTGTGTAGATGGAGTCTCGGAATATGTGTGGTGCAATTTATTTACAGGATGTATTTGAGTAAATGGACTCTCTGAATATGTGGGACAATTTATTGACAGGAAGTATTTGTGTAAGTGGAGTCTCTGAATATGTGTGGTGCAATTTATTTTCACTATGTATTGATGTAAATGAGGTCTCTGGATATGTGGGACAATTTATTAACAGGAAGTATTTGTGTAAATAGAGTATCTGAATGTGTAGTGCAATTTATTAACAGGAAATATTTGTGTAAATGGAATATCTGAATGTGTGGGGCAATTTATTAACAGGAAGTATTTGTGTAAATGGAGTCTCTGAATATGTGGGGCAATTTATTAACAGGAAGTATTTGTGTAAATGGAGTCTGAATGTGTGGGTCAATTTATTAACAGGAAGTATTTGTGTAAATGGAGTCTCTGAATATGTGGGGCAATTTATTAACAGGTTGTATTGATATAAAAGGAGTCTCTGAATATGTATCGCTATTCATTAGCAGTAGGTTTTGTCGTGAATGGACCCTATGATTATTTAGAAATTTAGGTTTGAACTTGAGCTCTGACAGTCGCAATTTATAAGGAGGAAGTATTATTGTAAATTGGTGGCGCAAACTATTTAGAGTTGAATTAGCAATTTGGGGTTGAACTTGAGCTATGATAATCGTGTGTTCACATTAGGTTGTTGAGAGTTTTTGCCTTACTTTGGTTTTCATTTCAAGAACTTCACATAAGTGAGGGGATGGAACACCATAACACTGACTATCCCTCCTCCTTTGAGACGTATCTTCCTGATTCGAAATTGCTGATCTCGCCTTGAGCTCTGAGTAAGTAGTGCGTTCACTCAGACCCAAGGGCTAACAACATGTTGACTTGACATTTGAATCAATAGCTAATATCTTACAAACTGCTTTTATGCAATTAGAATTGTAGGACATATTTCCCCATAGTAACAGGGTAAGGGGGGAATTTATGATATGATACACACAATGCATGTAAAGGAAATGCATCAAAATAAGACTGATACACTCTGATGTATCAATTGGCAGATGCACGTTAATTTTTTTTTATTTTTTTTTTTGGAAATGTTCGTGTCTGATCTCAGCTGATGCATTTTTTAGTGTATCACAGGAACAGGACCTGATAAAAGTGTCCTTTTATGCATTTCTGTGCGTAATTAGATCAACCAATAGTCAACATACGAGCCTACTCTTGAAGAATTCTCGGGAGTGGGAGTGGGAGCAGTAGTGCCTTGCCAAAGCCTTCGTCATGTTTGTCGGAAGACGGACATTTTGGTGCCGGAGATTTTGGTGTGGACATTTTGGTTCCAAATGCAAGACCACGTCATGTAATGCTCGATATGGAAGTGGCAGCATCAAACGCATTTCGTCATGTCTTCCAAGGAATACAAGTGAAGTTTTGTGTTTTCCACTTGGCACAATGTATATGTTGGTATATATCGCCGAGTTCAGTCGGAAGAGTTGCAGATGCGATATGCAAAGGACGCAGCATTCTCACTTCAGTGCCGTATGATACCAGCTTTGGCATTGGTACACTTCTGTTCACAAAACGTGGCACACTCGTTTGAGATGGTCCACCTTCGTGTCCGAAAGTACAGCCGAAGTAAGTGTTCGGAAAGCAGCAGTGTTGCTTACTATCAATCATTTTAACCACATGCAGGGAATTTCGTGTGTCTCAGTCTCAAAGAAAAGGGCTAACGGAAAGATTGCAGCGTAAATATTAATTAACTGGAATTTCCACGTCTACAATCAAAGTATTGTAAATGTGAAATATTCCTGAAATTTATTTTATAAAGAAACGAGTTTTGGACGTTCGTGACGAAGTGGTTATCACAATGCGTTAGAATGCGAGGGCCCCAGGTTCGAATTTGGCCTGAGGCTCCATTCATCGCCGCGAGTAGCCGATAATGGAAGAAAGGCAACACTAAATAATGAGAAGAAAAAATGCTACTAGAATAACCAAGACGGAAATAGTGCTGTTGTAAATCCTGAAAATAAGGAAAAAATTAAAAACCACCTGCGAGGTGTTGCTCGTAACTTTTCCATGTAAAATTACTTGTATGAAGGGACGCAATAAAGAGAGGTCAATTCAAAATTCAATTATTTTCTTTCTGTGCACCAGAAAGTCCTGTCATGAAAATGTCCTAGCACCAAAATGTCCACACCAAAATGTCCTAGACCCATGTTTGTCCTTGCATGTACTCAGGGACGGCGCTACAGAGGAGCTAGGAGAGGGTGAAGCCCCCCAAAAAGGTCTCAGGCCCCCCAGATTTTTGTAGTATGGTAGATGCATTTCGACTAAAAATTTTAAAAGTTTACATTTTTCATTGTAAAACTTCTATTGGAACAAGTACAAGTACGTTTTCTAGTTCCGTTAGATCGCAAGATTAGTTCATTATGATCTATTGTAATATCAAGGAGAGGAGGGCAGCTGCAGATATGCCTGGATAACAGTGGCCACTGATCATTTGATACTAAGTAATTGGCTACGTAATCTACTGGTTGCCTGGTACGTAGGTGGACGTAATCAGTGGCTGTGATTTTGTTCTTGGATTGTTGGCATATACAGCTAAATGTTATTAACAGCTATATTAGGCTCTATAAATCGTATCACTATATTCAGAATAGGTCTAACAGGTGTGACAAATGATTTTTTATAAGTAGGACGACATTCAAAATCTAATGAACAGTCATGCTTCCTTGCTGTTTATTAGTTCCTAATTCGAATGAGTGTTAGGGATGTTCTCTCATTGGCTTCCTTTCATCTATCCTTGTCGCTGCAAATATTCGACAGGGAGAATTAAAAAGTTGGCAAACTGCCTAATTAGAATTCTACCTACATGATAAGAATTGGAAATATTAAAATTAGGCTCCTATCCCCGATAAAACTGCTGCCTTGATATCAAGGGTTCCCGGGTTCGATCCCCGGTGGGCGTATTTACGAACCCTAGAGTGCTGCAGAACCAGAGGTACACAACGCTGTCTTATTGGCTATGCGCACCGGAAGAGTTTATATTCCTTGTCCGTCGTTCCTTGTTTGTCTGTTTACAGGATAAGTATGGAAAGATCAAACTCGTAATTGTTTAGAAATAAAATTTGTAATTGAATTGTCGAAATTATATTAAGAAATATATATTTGTATGGAAAAAAATGTTAAAAATGTTTTTGAATCGTTTTCAGATGATAAAAATCAATATGAAGCCATCGTGAATAATAATGTTGATATCTCTGAAAGCGCTTGTTGCTTATACGAAGTGATTACTGCATTAAAGGGAAAATTTCATTCCATTTCTGTATTGTCAATCATGGACGTGACATAAAAAAATATATGCATAAGTAGTTACAATGTTTGCAGTGATGTGACTTTAAATAAGAAAACCATTAACCTAGAAGAGTTCTGATCTTTTGTCTTTCAAAACCTTAATTTTAAAAACATGTGCTCAAAATTAATCTCAGTTTGAAGGGCTTTCTTGTCTTGTTGGGATGGATCTCTTAAATCAACATTGTCAATTTCAATCCTGCCATCTAGCGTTATCTTGAGGAAACACTGGATTAACTTCCGGAATGAGAGCCAATCAGAAGCCACATATCGCTGGATGTTCTGCAGCAGTACAGGGTTTGTAAATACGCCCCCGGTGGAGATAACATTTCAATAAGTGGTTCTGATTCGACTAGAGTCTGTAGCTCTCGCTACAGTCTCTGTGCATATAGTCAGCCTTGATACAAATTCATCAACTAATTATTGCAATACGGCGGGAAAATCAGCACGCTTGGGCAATTTTATTGCTCGCAGTCCTAGTTCTACATGTTAATTGATTACACTGGGGAACAAAAAAAAAATAATTATTTTGTGGCATAAAGTTTAATAACAGTTTCAGCACACAAAACAGCTGTGATTGCCAATTGTATGATTGGTTCAGTTGAATTGACTTCAGTTTGAAAAAATAAACACACCATGGAAAATGTAGGAGGTAAAATTACTCCACGCTTTTCTCGGTAATATCAAAATTTGATAATGGGCTGAAATTCCCATTAAGAAACTTATTAATATATTTTTAAATTGTTGCTAGGCAACTTACGAAGCATTGCTAGGCAATATATCTCCTATGTTTGTGGGATAGTCGTGCTAGAGAAAAGCATTGGACGATAAAAGTTTGGCCCCCAAGGAAAAATATTACAGTGGGAAAAGCTAATATCATTCATGAACCGCTATAGATAGGGACAAAATTATCCTTCCGCCACTACATATTAAACTTGGGTTGATGAAACAGTTTGTCAAGGCCTTAGATACAAGTGTAGATTGTTTCAAATGTATATGCCACACTTTTCCAGGACTAAGTATAGAAAAATTGAAGGCAGGAATCTTTGACGGACCATAAATTCGTACAATTAAAAATGATGCCATGTCTTACATCGAATCTGAGGCCTGGCTGAGCTTTGTGTCCGTCGTCAAAAACTTTTGGGGAAATAACAGAGCAGAAAACTACGGCGATATAGTTGGAAATATGTTGAAAATTTTTTAGAAATTGGGAGCTAATATGAGTGTGAAGATACATTTTCTACATAGCTACATTGACAGATTCCCTGAGAACCTTGGAGATTTTAGTGAGGAACAGGTAGAAAGGTTCCATCAGGATATAAGGATAATGGAAGAAAGGTACCAGGGACGGTGGGATCGCCACATGATGGCCGACTACTGTTGAAGCTTACAGAGGGATTGTCCTAAAAAGCAATACAGCAGGAAATCGTATAGAAAACGTTTCACATAGTTTGTTACTTCATTGTGTACATATTTTCTTAATTATTATGATCATAGGCCTATATAAATTTATGTATATCATAATTATTGTAATCACAAAAATAAATATTAAATTGTTGTTGGAAGTTCATTTATATGTATGTCTTAAGTTTCCGCCATTTTGATTTAGTTGCATTTATTTCATAAATTAGAGCCAATTCAATATATTATTATATCATTATTCAGCAGCATGAAATCGCCCTAAATTAGCTCTCAAACACTGTGCCGCAATTTCACTGTTCCCCAGTGTTATCATTTGCGAGGCTAGAAAATATATTTTTTTCAGTAACTACCGTCATAATGGCAAAATTTGATTTTGTGCAGGAGAATCAATCTTTGAAGCACATCTAAAACTATTGATCGGATTCTGATCAGTATTTATGCATAATACATTCTGGAATAAAATTATAATCTTCAGCAAATCAAATGCTCAGTGCAAGAGTTGCAACTATATTAATTAATTTTATGTCAGTATATTTGCCTCCTAGTGGATGTGAATTTGTAGTGAAAATATCTTTGTCCCTCCCTCTGTGTTATTGAAATGTGCATAATCCCATTAACCGCTGCTTGCAGCAAATCTAGAGTTACCTTCGTAATCGAATTGGTAACGAGAGGTTGAGTGCTTATCCATTCTGTCCTTTGAGAAAGAGCTTGCAAAATCTTTGGGATTTAAATAAGGTTGTGGCTACTCATAAACACAGACATACACTATCGTAGTTTTTGCTGTGGTTCATTTTCTCATTTTTTGCAAAAATGTACTCAGACTCTTTACATAGATTGATTGATTTGTTGTTTTAAGTCCACTTTATGCACAGGAAGGCTAAGTGGGACTGGACCTACAGTTTAAAGTGGGATCCGAACGACTATGTGCCTCCACCGAGTATCGAACGCCGGACCCCTTGATTACAAGGCGATGACGCTACCACTGGGTCATCGAGGAGGCCCTACTCTTTACATAGAAATAGTGTTACGTGTAGTATATATAATTGTAGTTTTTATGGCGTATTTTTTATTGTTGATATGAATAGTAAGTCTGTGGTATTATTCCACTCAATAATTGCTTAGGAAATGAAAACAATTTGAAACGTCCTGGTCGGTGGAGCTTAGTTAGCTAAGTGTTTCAAGTCTACCCATAATGCTAACCTTTTTCTCCAGCGGAGGCATGAGACTCTACTTACACTCAGGGTTCGGGTGTATGGTTGCACTTAGTGGGCTATGACGTAGTTGACCAGTTAAGTTCATTGACAACTCAAAATTAACTAAAAAATATAAAGGTTTATTTCATCACAAACTCAAGCAAGAAAAGAACTTAGACCCTTTTACAGTAGTTTTATACATCCAACTTATAGTTTCACAGATACAGATATATATATATATATATATATATATATATATTCATATATTTGGGCCTCTCTATATAGTTACGGCCTTTTGTAGTTGAACTATAAAAACGTTTAACCCTTAAAGAGACCCATACAACTTTATATATGATACCTAGTACTCTTGTTAGAAAACAATCACAAAAGGATTATAAACAATGCATCTAAAAGAGAAATATTAGTGTAACCTTGGAAACGGCTTTCTTTCCATGTAGGAGTAACAGGGCAAAAAACTAAGGAATAGATTCTAAGAAGCGAATTTCCCAACATCGAGGAGACGGGGTTTCGCTGTTACCATCCCCAACGTCGAGATGACGGGGTTTTATGAAAGAAAAAGGTACCTAAATATCTTCACCCTCAAGCGGAGTGGGTTTCTCTCGCCCGAAAGCGGAGTGGGTCCTCTCACACTAAAGTGGAGTAAATTTCTCTCACCAGAAGGTGGAGTGGGATATCTTTTTCTCTCTCCTGTTAGGAGGAGTTTACCTCTTGCCCGTAGGCAGAGCCCTACTTCTCTCGTCCGCAGACGGAGTCAAACTGAGCTGCTAGCCCCGCTCTCGCCTTTATATTGGGTCGGCGACGCTAGCGTAAGCAAGTGGAAGAAATATAAACTATTAAAAGTATATTATTATATTAAATATTAAGTAAGTTTACCAAATTAGAGGTGTAACCTGTTTTAAAATTGATACATTCTAATTACATATTTATATCAGAAAGGTCACAAAAATAGAGGTGCGACTCGTACAAATTGTGACGAGACGGGTTCGTTAAAAATTTAAATATTTGACACGAAATATTCGTGTCAGGAACAAAATGCAGTGATTTATGTTCTAATCCGACTGTTAAATATGTCACTGGTAAAATTATACCGTAGTAAATTATTAAGTAAATACCTTTTAGCCGATATAAGTTAGCCCCCAAGAATTTTATTCCGAAATCTGTAGCCTCCCTCCCCCACTCATTTCAGACTGGCGCCGGCACTGCATGTACTTAGTGCTAAGCGAATTGTTATTGGAATTCGGGCTGATGATTTTGGATCAAAAGGAGATATTTTTCCTCGGTCTTTTTTTATAGTAGCAAGGCTAGTAGCATTTGTGACAACATAGAAAAATTAGAACAAGCAAAATTAAGTGTCATATACCTTTGGAAAAACTAGACTTGTTTTCTTGTTTTGCAGTCACAAAACAACAGCTGACTTGGTTGTTATAAAATACAGACTTGTATTTTAGATCGCGCTACGACGCCAAGGGTTACGGGTTCGAATTCCGGCCTGGGCATGGATGTTCTTTGTGAGTGTCCCTTGATCAATTTCATCATATCATCACTTACATAACTGTAACTATTGGATATTACTATCTTCAAATCATAATTATTATTATTATTATTTACTTAAAGGAAACCTTATGTTAACATTCACATTTGTTTTTCTTTTTACATTTGTATTTTGTTTCACATTTATATTATCTTATGGCTAATACTACTGTAATGAGAATATTTGCAATTGTAGGTAATGCGAAATTCTATATTTCTCTATTGTGTTATCAAGGTTTCCATCTGTACTCATATATTATCATATTATATTATATATACTTATTTTTTCTATTGTAGCTCATGACAAGGGTTAGGTGGGAGAGCAGCCTACGGCTGAACCTCGCCCGCTACATAGAGGAATTATTACTATTATTATTATTATCAGTGCTTCCCCGGTGGCGCAGTGGTAGCGTCGTAGCCTTGTAATCAAGGGGTCTCGGGTTCGATACCCGGTGGAGGCACATAGTGGTTCGGATCCCACTTTAAACTGTAGGTCCAGTCCCGATTAGCCAAAACACCAACTCAGTCAGTCAACCAATCATCACTTATCCTAATCTTTGCAACTAGCCAAAGTGGCAGAATAAAGAAGTAAATAAATGAAGTCAATAAATCGTCAGAACTTTATGCAATATCAAGATTTATACCCCTAGAAAGGAAACTGTATTTGCGTTCAAATGCAAAACATCGGTGTTGAAAATTATAGGATTACCATGATACCTTATGCAAACTATTCGATGAGGCTTGTTCTTAATTTAACCCATTTGACGAAAAAATAAGCCTGACCCATGTTTTTAAGTACTTTAAAGAAAAGAACGTCAAAATATCAATAAAGATTTGGTCCAAAAAGTGAGATTATAACCCACCCCACCCCATCGGGCACGCCACTAATTTAAACATGTCATTTTTGTCGTGACGATTAGCGTCGCGCGACTTTTGGAGCATACTATACCTCGTTCATCCCTCTGTGAAGTAATTACCTATAATTTTTCTTCTTTTTCTTTTCCTCTTCAGTGATCAATCTGTGAAGAAGGTTTATCGCAGTTGACTAACGAACGCTCTATGTGACTATCGGTCTATGCGAATGGGCTATTCATCTTGTTCCTATGACACAACCCCAAGCTTCAAATTTATTCCTATTGAAGCGGCAGATTCATACATCACGCAACTTAGTTCCTGTGACGCACCATGTATCTGCATTCATCCGACAATGCACTGTGTTCGATCGACGATATATATATTACGGTTCCCGTCACATATAGGTGATACTATTCGGTGATATACTGCATATAAAACATTCCCTGGATTTTAAACTAAAACCACAAACTGTGGTGTCTCCAGAGGATTTTGTTCCCACGGGACGAAATATTTTCAGACTTGCTCTGCTGCACTCTCCCTTTCCTTTGTTTTTCTTTTCCTCTTTATCCTCCTCTCTCTATCTATCTCTGTTCTTCTTATATTACTTACTGTGCCTTCCCTTTCTTTCTTTATTTCTCTTTTTCTTCCTCTCGTTCCCTTTCTTTTCTTTTCGCGTTTCCTCTTTATCTATCTCTGTTTCCCTTATGTTTTTATCTTGTCTGTTACCTTTTTCTTCTTTTATCTCTGTTTCTTCCTTTCCATATCTTTCTTTCTCTCCCTGTGTTTCCTTCTCTCTTTCGTCCCCAGTTTCTTTCTTTCTTCCTGTTTAATTCTTTCTTCTATCGCTCTTTCTTTTATTTGATCTGTCTTTCTTTCTTTTCCTATATCCTTTTTCCTATATTTCTTCGTCTGTCTCTCTTTCTCCTGTTTCTACCTTCTCTCTCTCCTTCCATTCATCTTTCTCTGTTTCTTTATTTCTATTTCATTCTTTTTCTATCTCACTATCTCTTTTCCTGTTTTCTCGTTTTCCTTCTGTCTCTCTTCCTTCCTTGTTTGTTTATTTATCTCCCGTTGCTGTCTTGCATTCAAGGGGTCGCGGGTTTGATACCCACTTGAGGCACACGGTGATTCGGTTTCCACTTTAAACTGCAGGTCCAGTCCTGATTAGCCTATCAGTGAATAAAATCGACTTAAAGGCAAATACTTTAATTCTCTTCTTTTCTGTCTTCTTCTATATTTCTGTCTCCCTCTTTTTCATATTTCTCTCTCGTTTCTCTCTATTTCTTTACCTCCATCTTTCTTCCTCGTTCTTTGTTATTCTATTTCTCCATCTCTTTTTACGTTTCTTGCTCAGCTTTTTCCTTCAATTTCTCTTGTTTTCTTTTTCTCTCTTTTTATACCTCTATATATTGTGTGATTCTCGCTCTAACATTTGTACAGATCTCTTTTAGCCTGTTTGTGTAGGTAGGGTATTTGAGACTATGGAACTTATTTAAAGTATTAACGTCCATTACATAGTTAAACTGATTAATGTAATTTTAATGATTCACTTTTTCTAAAAAAATATATACATTTAATATATGTACATTCAATTGTACTTTATAACCTTTATGCATAAAATAAAAAGATATTCAGATTTAAATAGAAAATAAGTTAGGTCTCCTTTTTGTAAATTAATAGGTAGACTAAAATTTTAAAGGTAGAATATTATAAGTTTTACAGCAACGTCTAACATACGAGTGACTAGCGACAGCTATAGCAACTTGGAGATATATATGCTAATAACAAGAAATCTGACCTGCCTAACCTACCCACTTATGCATTTAATAGCAGAAATAAACAAGTGAATAGGTTAGGTAGGTTAGGTTTAGTGGTTTTAGTATATTTTGAACAGCAGATAATACTTAAATGCGCGATGTCAAAACAGCTACGATGACAGTATGCCTACATCCAAGTCTCTAGCCCAGCGGTTCCCAGTTCGCTGCGAAATGTTACAATATAATCACAGAAATGATACAGTACTTACTTGTTAGTCAATGAAATTATTGTTCCAAATAAGTATGTGCATACACATAAAACGTTTCTGAATTTCAAATATGTGTTTATCTCTTAACTTAAGGCAAGCAACCTAAACACACTATTAACTGAGCGTTGCAAGTGTTAGATAGGCCTACATTCTGACTTGGGCGCCACCACGGTAAGCTCTTGAAACACTAAACAAAAAAGTTTGCGAACTTTTCTAGCCACTCGTTCTAACAATATAAGTAAAACTGGTCGGTAGATGGCGACAGTGCAGGCTATCACAAGCACGCTCTGTTTCTCATTTATATTGGCCGTAGTGCAACTCATACTTCTTACGTAGTTACATATTCTACATGCGCCTATCTGTCGTAGATGCGGTTAGCGCTGTGAAACATATAGGACTATCAATAAACATTATGGTGGAGAGCAAGCTAGTATTATTGCATAAATTATGCTATTTCTAAAATTTTCAAAATGAATGACGGAAGAAACTTCCTAACTGGGCATCTTGCATAATAGCAGTTTTGTTTTTAATATTAAAGTAGCTCAAAATGTGTCAGTTTTCGTTTTTGTTCCCAACGAGTGAAGGGGACTGTTTTTGTGTATTTTTCCATGATGTTCTTGTAGCAAAATATAAATTGTGATCTTTTTTGTCAGTGCGTTGTACTGTTTTTCTTTCTTCTATTTTACTGTCATTGTAACAATGATACACTCGCTGACTTATTATCTTGTGCTCGCTTCATTGCTTTGACTTTGTATTTGGATTTTTATCGTCGCTTTTCTGTCACTTTGGCAACTAGCGACGGCGAGGATGAGTGATGATATCATGAATGAAGAGACACTCATAAAGAGCGCGCACGCCGGTGTGGCAGGAGCACTTAATGTGCTCGACCACAGAGCCAACTCATATCAATAATGTAGTATCAAAATGATTTCTATGTATACGTATATTTCACTATAATTACATCTATGAGCTGATGAACGGGAATAAAATTATATCAAATCGGATTATTTTGCTCCAAGTTAAAATAGATAAAAATATCTCAGAAGCCCGATTTACTTAACAGGCAAGGACATTTCTGATAAGTATACAGGGTGTTTCCGGGCTGATGATACAAACTTTCAGGGATGATGGAGAAGGGTACATGTATGAATTTGAGATAAGGAACTCTTGCCCGGAAATGAGTTAGTCGAAAGTTATAAGCGAAAATCGGTGTATGAAGACGTAATACTTTTATTACCTGCACAAGTTTTAAAAGCTGCTACATTCACAACGGTTGTTCAAAGTGGCGACCCCACTTGATTTCATCTTGTGGGGTCATGCGAAAAGTCTTGTGTACGAGACACCTGTCGAGACTGAAGAGGATCTCCTGGCAAGAATTCTCGCTGCCTGTGATATTGTACGAACGACCCCGAGGTTGTTCCAACGGGTACACCAGGACTTCGTGCGACGATGATGTCATGCCTGCAGCGAAGCTGGGGGATGCCACTTTGAACAACCGTTGTGAATGTAGCAGCTTGTGAAACTTGTGCAGGTAATAAAAGTATTACATCTTCATACACCGAATTTCGCTTATAACTTTCGACTAATTCGTTTCGGGACCAGGGTTCCTTGTCTCAAATGGATACATGTGCCCTTCTCCATCACCTCTGAAAGTTTGTATCATCAGCCCGGAAACACCCTGTATAAAAGGCAGCTGCTTTAGCCCATAGTCGTTCAGGATAACATCAGAGGTGCGTCACCTTAACTCTCACCAATGAGTGACGGGGCGGGGGGTGGGGATTGGCTGAGTGCTTCGTTATGGCCGAAAATCGAGAATGTACGTACAAGGGCGGGCGGCTTTGGTCTTAACGCTAGAGCATCTCCAAAACCTTACTTCTCATTGCACAAGCGTGGCTATTAATTTCAAAGGAGTTGGATTTGTATAGAAAATAATTATTGGAAATTATTGCTGCATAACATAAGTATATTTTAAATTCATGTAGCAATTTAAGCGAAGAGATTACTGTTAGTTTGATATCGTTATGTAGATATTAATAAGCACATACGTAATATAAACGTGTTGTTTAACAGCAAGGCTACTTTTCGTCATTGAAACCATAAATATATAACATGATCATGTTTTTTTTTATTGGAGAAAGGTGGAAAGTATGAGTACCAGAGTAGAAAGTTGGGGGCGCCGATAATCCACCTCTCCCAGGTGAAAATTTTATATTGACCCCCCCTGAGAATGTGGGCAGCCCCACCTCCATACTCCCCTTACGCACCTCAACGGCAATTTGCAACGAAATCTTGCAAACTGATGAAAACAGAAAAAAAAACCTGACTTTAACCAACTACCTGCTTGAAATGTCATTTTTCTGATGCCCTGCAGCTCTAACCCTCAAATCTCCTCTGTTACATTCTGTTCGCCCCAGACTTTTTTACCTTTTTTTCTTCAGGGTCTTTGTCACGTCCACCGTAACAAGCATGCGCGAGGCATTGCGGCAAAACTGATTTCCTCCCTGCTTTCCATCTTCGAACCCGTTGCATTCTGGGATTAGGGTCCCTCTTCATTACCAAGCTCCACAAAAAATGTGTATCGACTGTTAAGTTCCAACGTCTATGCAATGCATATACTCGCTCCTAATCACCGGAAGCCATACGTTGATCGGTCGAACCAGAAGAACAAGACGAAACTCCCTCCAATATTCCACATACAGGGTGTACATAATATACTTCGCCATTAAAAAAATACTTTTCAATCTATCCTGGCAGTGACGTAGACATTGGCCGATTCACTGCCGCGTGGAGATGGAAGTAGCAATCCGCGTGTGTGGAAATCCAAAATTCGTGACTGTAGTTACGGTCGCACCAAGAAAGCACACATGATGCTGTCCGATAACATAATGGTGTGTGACTGCATTTATACGTTTAACACTACTGTTTTATTCCAAATACTAGTTCACGCTATATAAAAGGCGTATTTGGTCAGATTGATTGATTGATTTGTTTTATTTTACTTCGCTTTTTTTGGCTAATTTGCGAAGATGGAGATGAGTGATAACATGATGAAATTGATGTCTCACTCACCAACATTCATGACCAGGCCAGGATTCGAACCCGGGACTCCTGGCGTCGTAGCGCAATGTGATAACCACTCTGCCACGGGGACCGGCCTGTATTGGTTTTAGCTTGTCAAGATTTCTTTACAAGGAAGTATCGACGTTCCTATTCAAAGGAGAATTAATCTAACGTCGTAGAATACTAAAAACTCGCTCTCGACTTCTATGTGTCCGTCAACATTATTTTAACGTTGGCTAGCGATCCTGTGGTACTGGTTTTTGGTGGACAGCTTCACTTACAATAAAATATCAGTGTCTATTTTGATATGAACGTGTATGTATCGTTCAAGTTACAAAGTATCATAAAGCTTGTTACTTTTATTGTTAATAACATAAATAAAGTTATATTAGTTACTATTCTAACATAATAACGAAGTAAACAATGTGTTAAATCGGAAAAAAAGGGCAATATATAGGAACCTGTTTATGTTTTCATGTTCTACTATTTGAACCATAGGAAAAATTGGCAGTCACCCAACAAACACAATTACTATAAAACTTATCCCTAACATTTACAGCTTTTTCTTGAACGATATGTGTAAAAGTTAAAAACAAAATGAAATTACCATGCATTTCACTACACTAAACTATTAAATGTAAAAAAAAAGACAATCAGAAAAACAGTTGTGCTGGTTACTCACTCATCTGGTGGATTGAGGAGAAAAGTCCCCCCAATGATGATATAATAATAATAACAATAACAACAATAATTCGGAATACAATTAATTTATTTTGATTAGTCTATAATACGAATAGTTATTATTTTATGATAATAATTATAAGCTCAATAATAAATATTATTGTTGTTATTATTGCGACTATTCAAGTTATATCAATGGCCTGACACCTCCTACAAAAATGTATGGCGACACCCATGACGGTTACTAACTTTAAAAGCTAACTATTAAATTACTTACAAAGTTACTATTACTTTCAAATTATGCTTAAAACAATATAGAACCGACTTTCATGGTGGAGTTTTTAGCACAGCGCGCTGGGACGGCAGGAGTCTCTGGTTCGAGTCCTGACTTGAGCATGAGTGTTCTGTGAGATTGTCCCTCATCATTCATCTACATCTTCGCGATTAGTCAACAATCAATCAACAACATAGAATGTACGAGAACTAAAAGAACTAAATTACCAATGGACAATTTGCATAGTGTTAACATAGCTACTATCCCAAGTGGAAACTCCTTTCGTGATGAATAAATGTACTGGGGGAGATGACCTTCAAGTTAGAACTTTGCAAACTCCTCTCCTGTATCAGGTGAAGAATGCAGGAAGCTCTCCAAGAATACACCTCATCAGATTTCATCACCACACTCCCCAGCGAGGGGAGACCCCCGCTGAAAACAGAATGTAGGTGCATCATTTAACATGTTAATTTGGAACTTGGCCAGCGTGCTTTCCGTCCGCCCCACCCTGGCAAGTGTTCATAGGGTGGGGGGCGGCATAAGAACTCTGCGTGCTAGCTTTGCGTTTGGACAAAAAGGGTTCGCTGTTGATGTTCATTAGCTTTCTCTTCTCGTCAAGAGAGCTTGTGTGAGTGTGTGTCACCATCGTTTTTAGTCGTTGATGATATTTCAGAGTGACGCTAAACACTATATTTTTCGGATCATAAGATGAACTTATTTTATGATGAGAATTGATTTCATTTGATTCGATTTGTGTTACCAACACTGATAGAAAGAGAAACAAAGGAAAAGTGAAAGAGGGGACAAGATAAACAGAGTAGGAGAGGAAGAAGGAACTAGATTGAGAAACTCAAGGGAAAAGGTAAACAGAGGAGGAGAGAAGAAAGGAACAAGATAAACAAACAGAGAAGAAGAGAAAAGGTAAACAAAGGAGAAGAGGAAGAAGTAACAAGGTAGAAAAACAGAGAAGAAGAGAAAGAAGGGAGAAGGTAAATAGAGGAGGAGAGAAAGAAGGAACAAGATAGACAAATAGAGGAAAAGAGAAAGAAGAAGAAACGAGCAACAGAAAGATTAAGTTAATCCAACAGAGGAAAAGAGAAAGATGGGAAAACATAATCGGAGGAGGTGAGTAAGAAGGAAAAAGATAGGCAAACAGAGTAAAAGGGATAGAAGGGAAAATATAAACAGAAGGAGAGAAAGAAGGAACAAGATATAGAAACTGGGGAAAATGTAAACAGAGGAGGAAGGAAAGAAGGAATAAGATAAACAGAAAGAAAGAAGAGAAAAATAAACAAAGGAGGAGAGGAAGAAGGAAAACACTAAGATAGAGGAAGCAGCAAAAGAGAATCAAGGAAAAGAGGAAGTAAATAATTCAGGAACAGATGAAGAGAAAAAGGAGATAATGAGCCAGTGCATAAAATAGAAGGAAATATAAAGTATAGATCTGAGAAAGAGGTGTGATTTTGACGATTTATGGTATTTATCGTCGCTTTTCGTCATTTTTGGACAATCGTGACGGGGATGAGTGATCATGTGGTGAAATTGGTGAAGGAACAGGCAGAAAGAACACCCTTGCACAGGCCAGATTCGAACCTCGGACCCCCTGGTGTCGTAGCGCTCCTGATAGAGAAACAGAAGAAAGGAGAAATATATACATAACAAGAAAATGAAAAGCATGAGGAAAACAAAGGAATAAAGGAAGACATACATAGGAAGTTTAAAACAAATATAGAAGGAACGAGAGAGGGAGAGAAAAACAGAGAAGATGAAAGTGTAGATAGGGTAGAAAGATAATGAAAAAGAGAATCCCTAATCAACGTGGTAGAGCGCACATGACACTATTCCGTCCATCCTTGAGTCCACTGAGCATAAATAATCTGGCGACATCCGTCGATAAACCCAGAACATATCTTAATTATCATGCCTGAAGCAGCTTACTTTTTCAATACAAGAAAATGCCTACATCATTGAAATTCTTAGTCAGTATAGTTCTAGACTAATTTTTAATTTTTCTAACCTGCTTTCCGCAAAATTCCCAAGTTCAATTTAGGTTTTCAATGTGGAACGGGCTGAATCTCCTCCATCTGGACACCAATTCTCAGAGTCTCAATTGCTGGGTCGGGGCCAAGAAAATCCAATTATCATCATCCCACGCCGCGATTGCACAACTGAGCCCCCATTGGCCTTTCCCTCCGGCGGTGGGGACTTTTATTGTCTTTACCCAAAGTTCTTTTTACTTTTTTTCATCTCTTCTTTTTCCTATCTTAACCTTTAAGTCCTGTCACTTCCTTTGTTCATCTCCTGTGAAACTTCCTGTCTCGGAGGGAGGATGAAAAAGGGGAAGGGGGGACTTTTTGAGCGACGCCGACGTCGTTTGGAATCTTCTAAAGGCACTATAATATAGCTCCATCCCTTGGCTCCGTACTACGACGTAGCCTGGTCGAAGTAAGTCAAGGAAGGGCTTGCCACAGTTAATAAGCGTTTTTGAACATTAGAAAAGAAAATAATAAAATGTCTAGGGATGCTGTGGTGCGTCCACTGGGAGGCTGGGGGGGACCTCTCTCTTTTGCTCAGAATTCCTAGAAAGGGTTAATTGCAGGAAAGTATGGAGAGGACTGATTGCCAAGAAAGGAAACGTAATCCCACCCCTTCCACTCTGTGCACGTTACTGTAGAGAGATGCCAGTAGCTTCAGTAGAGAATTTTGGTCATGTGGACTCAAGGTTGCACAAAATATTTTCATGTGAGGTCTGCTTCGGTGACCCCAGCTTTCCAATATCTGTTTTCCATTCTATCCCTTTCCCCATATTCTCCTTTGCTTCTCTGTTTCTGTCTGTTTCCCTTCTTTGCTCTCTTCTCTGTTCTCCTCTTCGTTTCTTCATTCAATCAGTTTCCTTATATACTTTTCCCTATCTCTGTTTCTATCTCTTTCTTCCGCTATCAATTTCCTTTATACCTTCCTTGTTTCTACGTCTCTCTCTCTCTCTCTCTCTTCCTTTATTTCTCCGTTTCTGTCTATTCGTCCCTCTCTGTCTCTATCTCCCTCTGCTTCACTGCATACTAACTACCCACACCTAATATAATCCTCCATATGGTTTGTGTTTTGTACTGCCCATGTGTGATTCTTGTTGTCCCTTTACGCATGTGATCTTACCACAATTCAACTCATCTTCGCATTTAGGAAAAAGTGGCAGAAAGGCGAAATAAAATCAATCAAGGCTCTGACACTATCTCTCTTCTTTACCTTTCTTTGTTCACCTTCTCTGTTTCTCTCTCTCTCTTTGCTCTATTAACTTCGTTCCATATATTATACTCACTTTCTTTCTTCCAGTCCTATCTTCTTATCTTCCGCAGCTTCCCTTTTAATTCACCTTTTTCAATTCTAGTTTTCCATGTTTCTTTTTCTATCCCCTGCTCCACTCTAAAGGACAGTCAAAATTTACCATGTAGACTACCTGGTGCTCAGGAATGGTGGGGTACTACATTTAATAAGTGACCGTCATTTGGCGAAACTGATGAGCGGTGCTATTTACTATGAGGGGTCTGATATGTATTTCGTTAAAGAAACTAACTTCGCTGTCTTCTGACGGATCCTCTACCTTATATCGACAAGTTCGAAAGCATTTTTTCCATTGCTCTTTAATTTTGCCTTAGACAACGTTGTTAGGAAGGACTAAAATTAAATGGTGTGACTTAGCTGTTAGCATATGCAGATGATGTAGACTTACTGGGGGATGATGTACATACTAAATAAATAATGCTAAAATATTTTTCAAAGTAGCTAAAGAAATAGGTTTGAAAGTTAGCAAAGAAAAAACTAAATATATGCTTGCAGGTCGAAACCAAGTGTTATGTAATAATCAAAATCTAATTATTGATAACAACTCGTTTGAACCAGTTTCCAAATTCAAGTACTTAGGAGTAATACTAACAAATGAAAATGATGTTAAAGAGGAAATGAAAAGCAGGCTTAATTCAGGAAATGCATGTTACTTTCCTCTTCTTAAAATTTTGTCTTCTCGTTTAATATCTAAGAAACTAAAACTTAAAATATACAAAACAGTAATTTTGCTTGTAATATTATATGGATGCGAAACTTGGTCCCTTACATTGAAAGAGGAACATAAATAGAGAGTATTTGAAAGTAAGATCCTTAGGAAAACATTTGGACCTAAAAGGGATGAGGAGACAGGTGAGTGGAGAAGGTTACATAATTTAGAAGTACATAATTTGTATTCATGTCCAGATTTTATTAGAATAATTAAATCAAGAAGACTTAGGTGGGCAGGCCATGTGGCACGAATGGGAGAGGAAAGAGGAGTTTACAGTATTCTTGTTTGGAAACCTGATGGTAAGAGACCAGTAGGAAGACCAAGACGAATATGGAGGGATAATGTTGAGATGGACCTAAAGGAAATCGGTAGGGATGGCAAAGAGTATATAGATCTTGCTCAGGATAGAGACAGATGGAAGGCCTGTGTTGCTGCAGCCATGAACCTTCGGGTTTAAGAAGGCTAGAGAGTTAGTTAGTTAGTTAGGAAACTGTTTGGATGTTGATGTGTTGTTTTCTTGGAGATTGTTGATATTGTTGAATACTAATATTGTTACTTGCTTTAGTGTTTCTTTTAGTGTATGAAGTATATTGAACAGATATTAGTGGTGCAGAATAAATACTAAACGAGAGAACCCATTGATTACAATGGACCTATTAAGCCTCTGTGTTCGCCGGAAAAGGAGAAAAATCTTGACTAAAGATTGGAGAAGAGTCACAAACGAATGATTCACGTGTCAGAAGGAACTGTTCACTCGAAATGAACGATTCCCAAAAACGTCTTCATGATTGCGCTGTTGGCACAACGACGTACAAACCAGCTCATGGTCTCCAGCTCATCCTCCAGCAAGCGTATTGACTCTATAGAGAATCCAAACGGAGCGATGGGCTAATAATATAGTCCATCGTTTGCTTTGAATCGCTTCGTAAGGCGGTGGTAAAACAGTCCAATTCGAGGGTCGATACGCGCTGTTTCGTTCTGTGAGTAATATGATTCCTGGTTCTTGGAGGAAATTTCCATTTGGCCATTGTAAGATGATGCGACAGCTGGTCTGACAGAGGACTCAATGTCCTTCACAGCTGTTGCCTGTCCTCTCTGTTGAAACGAGGACGTATAATGCATTCTGCAAGAATAATCGTCGAACCTTCAGAATGCCTAAAATATAACAGGCCAATTTATCTTAGAATGTTATACTTTTGGTAGTTTCAAGAATACCGAAATGTGGCCAAGCAGTGAAGATATAGTGTGGATGAGGAAGGGGTAAGGGACAAAGAGAGATATAGACTGAAGGAGGTAAATAGTGAAAGGAGAGAGTGGATAAGAACAGAGAGGGAAAAGGAGAAAGAGGAAAACTGAAAGGGTAAAAGGGAGATGAGAGAGAGGGATAGTGCAAGTAAGAGAGAGAGAGAGAAATATAGACTGAATAAAACGGAGAGTGAAATAGATAGAGTGAAAGTAATAGAGAGAAGGAGAAGCTAAAGGCAGAGAAAAGAGTGCTGGTATGTGTGTGTGTGTGTGTGTGAAAGAGAGAGAGAGAGAGGGAGAGAGAGAGAGAGAGAGGGGGAGGGAGAGAGAGAGTGAGAGAACGGAAATGTGCAATCTGAGAAAGATAGTGAAAGATAAACAAAGGGAGGAAAAATAGAGATAAGAGTGAGTGAGAGAGAGAGAGAGAATGAAATAAATGTGAACAAATATATATAGAGAATGAATTAAATAGAAAAGAAAGAAGAAACTAATAGAGTTAGGAAGAAATAATTGGGAAAACAGCAAAACAAGGAGAGAGAAAGGAATATAATAAAGAGTGATGGGAGAAAAGAAAGAGCGAAAATAGAAGAATGAGATAGAAAATAAAAAATAGAAGAAAAATGATAAAAGGGAAACACTGATAGAGAGAGTGAGCGTCAAAATGACAGTGAGGAGAAGAGAAGTGAGCAACGAATGTACACAGTTAAAATTATTCCCTGTGCATAATATCCAATTTTCTCGCGATTTTACGTCACTTATTGTATTTTATTTGCCCTCGTGAGAATTGTTGGGGCTATACTTGCGTAAAATTACCCGGGAGCATAGGCGCCGACTTCATGGAGCTTGGGGGGCTCGAGCCCCCCAATGTTAACGGTGTGGGGGCAGAGCCCCCAAAATAATTTTGCTTAAGATGATCAAATGTATTATTTTGCTTCTCTTGTGAAGTTTACTCTGAATTGTGCCACATGAACTTAACTTTAAATACACATTTGAAATGTTCTAGACCATCAACATTGGGGGGCTGAGACCGCTAAACCATCAACTTTGGGGGGGGGGGGGGCTATGACCAGAGACAGCAACACACGTGACTTATTACTATATACTAAGTATGTAATTATGATTGTTAAAATTTTTACTAAAAACAATTTCAAAGGACGATGTGCATGAACTAGGGTAGTGGATGGGACGTTCGGGTTACAAATGGCTCTCACATAACATTCAGAACGAGATCATTGATATATTAGGGAGATCTGTTTTGCGCTCCGTGGTAGCAGTTATTAAAAGTAGGGAATATTTAGCTATTATGGTTGACGAAACGTGACATATCCATCCGTGGACAATTAATAAAAATTCTGCATTCGAACTTTGAATAAAAATTTTGATATTTTAGAGGAATTCATGGGCTTTTATGAGATTCCGAACACTGAGGCCAAAACTTAAAAAAGGGGGAGAGTGAGTCATTCATTAATTTTTTTCAGTGATCAGAGCCCCCCCCCAATAATTTTGACAAGTCGGTGCCCCTGCCCGGGAGTTATTGTGGAAACAAAGGACAGCATAGTATTTTAAGACTTGGTTTAAGACTTTTTTTTTGTTATCAGTGTTACCAGATGCAAACTATCATGCAATTTAGATAACACAGTATCGAACATAAACGAAATATTCAAATTTAGGTTTAATCCTTAAAAGCGCTTTCGTTTTTTTACAACCAATTTGGCGCTTTTGTGGCCTGTGAGACCCCTCTCCATTTTGGTTTGGCCGAGGGACACAAATTGTAACATACTTTAATATTATAATAAATTCATACCTTAATGCCAATTTACAGCTATTATTCTTATTACTATTATACTGTATTGATTAGAGCCTAATGGGTGTTTATGAGGCCCCTTATGCCATATACAACGTAATATATTATATTTTCCCCTTACTGTTGTACTTTTAAGGGGAAATTGGAAAACTGGACATTCACAATCAAATTAGAATTCAATAATTGTAAATTTTGAACGAATGTAAATTTCAAGATGACTCAAAAATTTAATGCTCCAAAAAACACAAAATTAAAGCATTACGTTCCTTATAGCATACATGACCTCTTAGGTCTTTATTGTGTTTTTAAGAGTTAAAAATATAATAGAGATAATGTGTATTAAATTACAAAAGCACCCAGAAGTAAATCTAAATCATGTATTATAATGTGTTAATCTTTTGTGTGTCTTCAATTAATCTCAAAATTGGAATTTTGCCTTTGCAGAGGATTAACTATAGCTGGCATAATATCACTGAAAATTAATTGTAATTCAATTATTTTCTCAGAAACTAATTTTGCGAAAAAAGAAAATTTTATGTTTCCATACGTCTCAATACCATGAGCATATAATATATTTCATCTTTTACTTTATTACAGATGAGATGGCAGTGCCACCTAGAGTATAAGCCTGAAACAGCTACATTGAAGTGATGCTCCTCTGAGGCGATTTCCTTTTGGTAAGTTTCCTTGCTACGATTTTTTCTTCATAAATATATAAGTATTTAGTTTTAGCTTTTAAGTTGTGGACCAGTTACATTTGTTTTACATTTCATAATTTTACAATTTCATAATTTTATAATACAATATTTTCTCTCACAATATAGTTGGTAAGTACATATATTATTTTCTTCGTTAAGTTCCTCAAAAGCGTTGACGAGGCGTATGGGACATTATATCCTGCTTCTTTTAGATCTCTTCAGAAATAATCACGCGTAGTTACATTAAGGCGACATTCAAATATAATATGATCAAGTGTTCCTTCAGTTACACCACACTGACAGATTGGGGATTGCATAATCTTCCTAGTGTACAAGGCTTTAGGGGGCAAGGGTGTAATTTAGCCGACTTCTAATAAGGGTTGTTAAAGAATTTCTTGAAATATTAATATCTTGTTACTATGGTTCTTTGGGTATACGAGGGTTGCTATTTATGTATCCGGAATAAGAAACAAAATAAATATGTATCATTAAAAATTGTTTTATTGTTTTTCAAAATATTCTCCATGATGATCGATGCACTTTTGCATACGTTTGAACTACAGCGCCTTGAATAACGTAGTGTGGAAAACGACCCAAGAAACTAGTTCCCCAGACGGATGAGAAACATAGATGGCAGTGCGATCAATGTCGGTGCAAATTATCTTATGGAAGTAATGCGGCTTTGTTAGTTTTTGGAATATATTATGTAGATTTGTTTGTCTTGAAAGGCGGTACGTGAATTGATGGAAACAGTTATATTTGTGGAGTGATTTGCAGTCACGAAATGACATTAATTTGGAAAGAAAAGTAAAATAAAATTAATAAATAAATAGCATGCGTAAGACAAGAAGAAACATCGCAAAGTGATTCCCGGACGTCAGGTCTTGGACTGTGTATTGGAGTTTATTTTTCTATGTTATTAGAATATAAATAGTATCCTGAGAGATATTTCATACCGAGGCGACAAACCACAAGTGTCGCTTGGAAGCGAGCAGTCCGTAATCAATGCAGCCTTTCGAACCGTAGGACACCAGCTCTGACTGCACCGTTTCCTCAAGGAGATTTTAGACCAAAGTGACACGCGACAAACGATACGAGGATTTCACACCAAAGCGACACTGGCCCTTCGGTCCAAGGCAACTTTCACACCGAAGCGACACATGTTGATTGGAAACGAGCCAATCAAGATCAATATTTCACATCGTAGCGGCATGACGGGAAGCACAGGCCAGCGTTCGGTTGGTGAAATCCTCAAGCGATAAGTGTCGCGTGCCCCTTGTCGCTTTGGCGCACAATCTCCCTAAAGCAAGACATTCATTGCATCGCGCATGCGCGAACAACAACCCACGGCAACATGTTGCAAGCTATTGAGGAAATGGCCCAGTTTGAGCGACGCACTAGCGACAAAGCGACACGTGTGACTTATCGTGTCGCCTAGATCTGTTGTTGTAATGTGCGGTTTTTCGTGTCGCCTATCTGTTGTTCGCACAATTAGTAGCGAACGCTTGCCAATAGACTGAAGGCACCATGTCGCTTGTCACTTAGTTGGGAACTCCCCCTGTAGCGCGTCGCTTCGGTCTGAGCACCCTTCCTTTAAGGAGCTTTCCGACCGAAGTAACAAGTAGCACGCGAATACGCCATATGAACGTGTCGTTTGCTGTTTGGACCCCTCATGTGCAATGTCTGGAAGTGTGTGTCACTAGTGTGACAGTGTGAACATCCCGTGTCGCTTGTCCCATTGGTTTGAAAGTTGCCTTACACTCATGTCGATGGTACTAAGAAAGTTTTGTGGGGTGTCCCTTGTCGTTTCATGCAATCATCATTATCATCAACGCCGCGATTAGCTTAAAGCGTAAGAAAAGAGACAGTAAATATCAAAAATACAAATGCTTCAGTGTGTATATCTTTAAAAGAAATGATGATGATGATAATAATAATGAACCTAATTCATACACAAAAATTTAGTTGCCAAGAACATTCCACGCTTATTTTTTCTCCCGTATTATTAACGAAAGTATCGATAACAGGACATGGTTGACTGTCTAGAGTGTTCGCTAATATCTTCGCGACCACGGTACCAAATATCATAGCAATTATCACATTCATAGAAATGCTTCATGTAAAAGAATCAGACGTTGCAGCGAAAACTCCATTTACTTCCAATATAAGCAGACGAATACCAAGCACCGGGTTCAACACCAGCGCCTCTAGCGGATCATTTTCGAGTGGAACCAGCCAGAGCGCGCAGAACTGTGCCGTTTTCCACACTACTTTATTCAAGGCGCTGTAGTTTGAACCAATTCTCATAGCACTTTGTCCATTCTGATTGAGGTATCTCGAAAACATGCATTTTGAACGCATCAATCGCTTCTTCTGGCGTCGAAAATCGTTGACCACGTAGCTTATTCTTCACGGACGGGAACAAAAAGAAATCATTGGGTGCTAAATCAGGGCTATACGGCGGATGACCCATCAATTCAATGTTTTCACCGGTCAAATACTGAGTTGTTTGGACCGATGTGTGACAACTCGCATTGTCATGGTGAAGAATGATCCTGTGTCGCTGGTTGTTTTTGCTGATTTCCCCAAAGTCTTCTGGCAAACAAATGGTTGTGTACTATTCAGAATTGACAGTTCTACGATTCTCTAGTGGCACTGTAGCCCCATGTCCATTCTTCCACCAAGAAACAGGCGACCATTTGTTTCGAAATGTTTCTTGCACGAACAACTTTTGTTGGGTTTGGCTCATCTTGGAACACCTACACCGTCGACTGCTGTTTGCTTTCGGGCTCATATGCATAGATCCAAGATTCGTCACCTGTGTAGATGTTATACACGGCTGCTTTTGAAGCACCACGATTGTATTTTGTGAGTATTTGTTTGCACCAATAGACACGAGCCTTTTTTTGAGCGATTGTCAAATTATGCGGCATCCAACGCGAACAAATCTTCTTCACTTCTAAATGTTCATGCAATATCTTATGTATGCTAATCATACTAATGCCCAGGGATGCCTTAATCTCACGATATGTTACATGACGATCTTGCATTATCAGTTATTGCACAGCATCAATGTTTTCTGGCACAACAACCCATTTTGGACGGCCTTCTTTAGATTCGTCCGTGAGCGAACGACAGCCACGATTGAATTCATTAATCCAGTGACATACAGTGTTTTTAGATGGTGCTTCATCGCCAAAAGTCGAAGTGAGTTGATCGATGCACTGTTGTTCAGATAATGCACGTCGAAAGTCGTAGAAAATCATTGCTCGAAAATGTTCGAGTTGATTCCATTGTTGGCCTCCGATGAAATTTTCAAGTCCCTGTAACAAACAAAAATAGCATCCGTAAGCACAACGTTCTGGGTACACGTACCATAGAAATGTCCAACTTTACGATGGATATATTAGATGTTACCTAGCAACATTAGTGTTGCCAGTTCCGGATACATAAATAGCAACCTATGTATGTGGTTGAATTGAATAATACGTTTCCCCATAATTCTTCCCCGTATTTGTCCATTGTTTCTGCCAACTTTCCAACAATTCTGTTTTAGCATGTGACTCCATGCAGACAAAAATTGCAGACAATTTAATCCGAAGCGATCGGTGTCTTGATTCTTCAGCTGCGTATTTAGCTAATGAGTCTGCTTTGTGGTTTCCTTCTATGGATGTATGCCTAGGAGTCCGGACAAAACAAAACTGTAACCTGAGTTGGCTAGTTTTTTTATACAAATGTTTTGTTAACAATGTACCAATCGACATAGTAATCAGCTGTTATCGACCCCAGGGACTGTAAGACTGACGCTGAATCAGTGGCGATCACTACCCTCTTGAGGTTTTTAGTAAAAAAAAGTACTCGGAATTTGGCTGGTAAAAGTCCCACATTGGAGGTATCAAGAATTCATTTTGTCCGTAGGATGGCAGCACTGTACTGAATGACCACGCAGAGGGGTAGAGTAATCTATCCATCAGTTTGTGCACAGCAGCTGTTTACGTTAGTTGTGCTGACGAATGTCCTGCGATTTGTAGAATGGAGACAAATATAAAGCAAAGAATTTGTTTGAAATTTTGTGTTGCCAACAAACTGTTGTGTGCTGAATCGTTGAAAATGCTGCAAAAGGCCTTTGGTGATACATGTCTCGAAAACACAAGCGTATGCATGGTACAAGGCTTTCAAAGAAGGCAGAGAAGTTGTTGCTGATTTGCCCCAGTCTGGTCGACCTTCCACTTCGACGACTGACGAAAACTTGACATATCACACATGTCCGTTCACAACATTTTGACAGATGTGTTAGGCATGAAACGCATCGCGGCACGACTTGTTCCGAAGGAGTTGAATTTCCTGCAAAAAGCACATCGCAGGGATGTTGCTGAAGACATGATTTCGTGAGACTCTAGTGACTCAACCTTTATAAAACGCATCATAACTGGTGATGAGACATGGGTGTATGAATATGACATGCAAACAGGTCAACAATCTTCGGAATGACGCTTCGAAAATGAACCAAACCCTCCCCCCAAAAAACACGCCAAAATCGCTCAAAAATTAAGGTCATGCTCATTGTTTTCTTTGATTATCATAGTGTTGTGCACTCAGAATTCCTTCCATGTATGGTTCTCCTAATTCAACAAACATAGCCTGTTTCGGTTTTCCTTTCATAGGCCAAAGATTCTACAAACTGTGAATAAAGAGTTTTATGTGACCGTTATGAGGCGTCTGCTTGAGAATGTTCGCCGGAAGAGACCAGAGTTATGAAAAAAAAATCTTGGATTTTGCACCACGTTAATGCGTCGTCGACTCTTGTTCTCGAGTTTTTGGCCGAAAACTCAACACATGTCCTCGCCCAAGCCCATATTCTCCAGATATGGCTCCGTGTGATTTTTTTCTCTTTCTGCGACTCAAGTTACCACTTCGGGGAAGGCGTTTTGAATCAATTGAATCCATTAAAGGAAATTCGCAGAAGGAACTCAGGGCAATACCGTCCTCTGCGTTTGAAAAGTGTTTTGAAGACTGGGTTAAGCGTATGTTATGCATATGTGTGTGTTGCATCTGATGGGGCCTACTTTGAAGGCGACAAAATAAATGTTGATGATTAACCATGCATTTTGTGTTTTATTCACAAATTCCCGGTACTTTTTGTACGTAGTAGTATACGACGCTCGAAGAATAGCACATGCTTCCGCCGTGAATATTGAAAATTCTGCTGGTAATGGGTAGATTTTGTATTACATTAGATTATGGCAGTATATTGCAGCTCCAGTGTTACCAATCGCGAACTTTGATGGCATATTTGTGCACCACGAAATGTACATATTCCATAAATATGTTATTCACGATATTTGGCATTGACGTTCGTGTATCTTTATCTGGATATGGAGGAAAGTGAACTCGAATTATTGTTGCTAATTTAAAATAGTCTGTCGTAAAGCACGGAGACGTTGAGAATCAATAACTTTCGGTATAAAATCCATAATCGACTTGTATACTGTGAATAAAATTGGAAGATTTAATTTATATTTAGCTGTACGAGTTGATGACATTAAGGACTGTAAAAGCTATAATTTTGGGTATTATCGGACTGGATATGGAAGACATCTTTTTCATTAAGAATTTTCTTGAAAGATATTGTGCCCGTAGATGAAATGATGTTTTTCCTAATTCATCAAACGTAGCCTGTTTCGGTGTTCCTTTCCATAGGCCAATGATTCTACATATAATATGATATTGTATTTAAGATAGTTTATTAGGTTATTTTTAATCAAGAAACAGCCATATTTTAATCTTGAGTTTAGCATTTCCTTATGAACAAGGCGCAGTAGTCTAGGATCTGCTCCTCACTTTTTCTTGACTGTGAGGCTTTGTATGATGTTAAACGCCTTGAGCGCCTTTTCTTCCATGTGTTCTACCTGAGCTTTCCATTGCAATTTATCATCCAACACATTGCCCAGGAATTTCTATGTCCTCACTTGTTTAATGCGTGATCCGTTAATGTCTAACACAACTGGTGTATGTAATCTCCTTCCATGGAACACAATTACATATGATTTTTCTACGTTAATGTATTGTTATAGCACCATCTGCATAATTATTTTAAAGCCAGTTGTGTTTTCTCTATACCATCAGACAGATTCTGTTCTACCTTGGTGCACACTGCCAGCAGCGAAGCCCTGTTTACTCTGTTACAAAAGAAAGAATAATGGAGCGATTAGTATGAAACCTCGGCCGCGTACGTAACCAAAAGAGTACCACATTTCAGCACGCGAGCGCTGAAGGCAGTGTGGTCAACCTGAAGAAAGTTATGGTGGAAGTGCGCATAATTTTTGACTTGCCCTCGTAGAAACATTGTCAATAACATTCAGAGAAATATTAGGGTTTTGGAGCTTTAATCTCAGTATTTCAATTTTAATGTGTCTTATACGGATGGGTCTAAGTCAGTGGAATCAGTTGATTGTGGGTTTGTTGTGGACTCCCAAAGTTCCAATACTCTTAATTTCTTGCCGTGTTCCATATACACGGCGGAAATGTACGCAGCTCTAAAGGCACTGGACTTTGCTGAAGTTCACTGTCTAAAGAAAATCTTTGTTTGCACACATTCGACCAGTGTTCTCAAGAGTCTAGAATCGCAGTATTCTTCTTGAATTACACTTTTAACCTTTCTCAGGGGTTTTTACACCCCCTTTTTTAAACTCTTAAGCAAGAATTTTAGATAAGGGGATATCTCCCCGTTTACATTGAAGGATACAAAATGACCACATTTGCCTACGCACCCAACAATTTTATTTAATTCAATCAATCAGTCAATCAGCTATCGGAAACCTTAAGAAAAAACACAGAGATTAGAAGTCGCGAGGATAAACTAAGCAAGCGTGTAAAACCTAGGCTACGTTACGTATTCAAAGTCTTCTTAGGACACTATTTTGATTTGTTGTTCTAAGTTCACCTTTATGTACAAATAGGCTGATCGGGACTGAACTTACAGTTTAAAGTGGAATCCGAACCACTGTGCCACCGGGGTGTAAGGGGTGACGTTCCAGGTAGTACACCCAATTGTCAACCTCACTTCCACGTAGTACACCCAATTGTCAATCTCACTTCCACGTAGTACACCCTGGACTGCATTTTGCAGACTAACGAGGCTCTGGCGTCTGACCCTATGGCCAGTATAATTCTGTGTGTTTCCCTGTTGTTGGTTTTTGTCCTTATGTGTGCTGAGTGCCCCTTTAAAGCCTCAGCTTTTAACCGAAGTCATAATATTTTAATATTTTTAGTTACACGACATTACAGATATTTTACTTTAGTTATGGTATGGGCTGGACCCTGTATCATGTGACGGGTGCAAAATTGGCTAAGTGCTGACGCACCCAAACTTTAAAATTCAAATTCCATGTGCCTCCGTCGGGTATCAAACTTCTCAGGACATTACTGTGCGAAAGACACAACGGTAAAATGTTATTCCTAACCGTAACGAAGCCGCAATCGGCAAAAATCGAGAACGGTAGGTTCAATTGTTTTTTTTGCCTGATGGGCTATCACAAAGCTTGTTTTAATTGGGCCAACGGATTCGAACTGAAGATGAAAAAATTAAGTAGGAAAGTAAACAGAGAAAGTGTTTATATATTATGCATGGTTAACTGGTAGTTGTGGCCAGCTGCAATAGTCTGTGCGTAGCAACTATTATGAACTTTCTTTATGTCTGTCTTATATGTATTAAACATGTAATCCATCTTTTTATAAGTTAAAATGAAGTTCCACTCTTCATATGTGTATATTTGTTTGTCATGAAGATTAAGACATAACAGGAAGTTGGAAAAGAGAGAAAAATAAAGATGGAATATGCGAAATATGAATAGAATTACAAAAATAAAGTTTTGAGTTTTGCAACTTAGTGTTACTTTTCTATCACTTTTGGCTAATCGCGACGATGAGGATGGGTGATGATATAATGAAATTGATGAAGGGAGAACACCCATACCCTGATTCAAACCCTGGATCAGTTGGTGTCGTAGCGCGCTGTCCTAACCGCTCCGCCACTTAGGTCGGCAAAAGAGAAAGAGACGAAGAGGAAAAGAAAAGGTTAAAAAGAGAAAAGAAAGTGAAAAATATGCAGAAGAAGAAGCAGGGTTGATGAAATAACAATATAATTGATATCTGTTAATTATCGGATCAAACTGTAATATCTCGGATTTGGAAACTTAATTTGGTATCCTCCAACCACTTTTACTTTTGACAGCGAAGGGCATAACAAATATTCTTGACTTCACACCCGAAATGAGATCTTCTGTTACTCTACTCTCCCCCCCCCCCTTCCTGACATTTCCAGGCCAAAAGTTCACGGAACCCAAACTCGGGGCTGAAGAATCGGGTAGCTGCAAGTAATCTAAGTTCCGATTACTTGCCCGTGAATTCGATTTGTTACGCAGAAATTGCCGTCAAAAAACACCCTTGATTGCACTCCCACGCCCCGGCACGGTGATAGCGCTCACGCCATTGCAGCCAAATCGAGTTAAGGATGTTTTCTCTGCCTCACAAAACTCCTCTCCTCCCATCGGGAAGCTAGCGACGCAGACAGGTGAGAAGAGGGGTGGAGAAGGAGAGAGCAAGATGCAGATAGGGAGAAAGCGAGATATAGAAGGAGGAACGGTTAGGAAGGACGGAAAGGAAGATAGAGAAATAGTGAAAAAGATAGAAAGAATGGGAAACACGGAGAAAGAGTGACAGAGACGATGAATAAATACAGAGAGAGCGGAGTATAGGCGAAGAGAAAGAATGGAAAATTGAGAGAGATAGAAGAAAAGGTAGAGAGATAGAGAGAGAGAGTAGAGAGAGAGTAGAGGGAGAGAGAGAGAGAGAGGGAGAGAGAGAGAGAGAGGGAGAGAGAGAGAGAAGTGAAATATAGACGAGGGAAAGAATGAGAAAGAGAGAGAGAGATAATTGAAATATAGACGGAGCGAAAGAATGAGAAAGAGAGAGAGAGAAGTGAAATATAGACCGAGAGAAAAATGAGAAAGAGAGAGAGAGAGAGAGAAGTGAAATATAGACGAGGGAAAGAATGAGAAAGAGAGAGAGGGATAAATGAAATATAGACGGAGAGAAAGAATGAGAAAGAGAGAGATAGAGAGAGAGAGAGAAGTGAAATATAGACCGAGAGAAAGAATGTGAAAGAGAGAGACAGAGAAGTGAAATATAGACGGAGAGGAAGAATGAGAGAGAGAGAGAGAGAGAGAGAGAGAGAGAGAGAGAGAGAGAGAGAGAGAGAGAAGTGAAATATAGACGAGGGAAAGAATGAGAAAGAGAGAGAGAGATAATTGAAATATAGACGGAGCGAAAGAATGAGAAAGAGAGAGAGAGAAGTGAAATATAGACCGAGAGAAAAATGAGAAAGAGAGAGAGAGAGAGAGAAGTGAAATATAGACGAGGGAAAGAATGAGAAAGAGAGAGAGGGATAAATGAAATATAGACGGAGAGAAAGAATGAGAAAGAGAGAGATAGAGAGAGAGAGAGAAGTGAAATATAGACCGAGAGAAAGAATGTGAAAGAGAGAGACAGAGAAGTGAAATATAGACGGAGAGGAAGAATGAGAGAGAGAGAGAGAGAGAGAGAGAGAGAGAGAGAAAGAATGAGAGAGAGAGAGAGAGAGAGAGAGAGAGAGAGAGAGAGAGAGAGAGAGAGAGAAAAGTGAAATATAGACGGAGAGAAAGAATGAGAGAGAGAGAGAGAGAGAGAGAGAGAGAGAGAGAGAAGTGAAATATAGACGGAGAGAAATAATGAGAAAGAGAGAGACAGATATTTGAAATATAGACGGAGAGAAAGAATGAGAGAGAGAGAGAGAGAGAGAGAGAGAGAGAGAGAGAGAAGTGAAATATAGACAAGAGAAAGAATGAGAGATAATTGAAATATAGACGGAGAGAAAGAATGAGAAAGAGAGAGAGAGAGAGAAGTAATATAGACGGAGAAAAAGAATGAAAAAGAGAGAGAGAGGGGAGAGAGAGAAGTGAAATATAGACGGAGAGAGAGATGTGAAATATAGACAGAGAGAAAGAATGAGAAAGATAAATTAAAGAAAGATAGGGAGAGGATGATATAGAAGAAAGAGACAAAAAGGAGAGCCGATGAAAACGAGATGTGGACGGAGAGGAAGAATGAGAGAGAGAGTGAAAAAGATAGAGAGAAAAGGAGCGAAGAAATATAGGAAAGAGAAAGGAAGATATGGAAACAGTATGAGAGAAAAAGAGAGAGAGCTAGATATTGACAGAGAGAAAGAATAGGAAAATAGGTTGATTTAATCGATTAATAGAACAGATTGAAATATGAGGAAATAAATACGGAGATAGTAGTAGTATAAGTTGTGAGATATATGTGTGTGTGTGTGAGATGGAATAGATTGTATGCATATCTGTGTGTTTGAGAGAGAGAAAAATTGATAGAGAATGTGCGAATGAACTTACTCGTAGGTTAGAGAAAGATAGAGGGAAATCAGAAGAAAGAGCGAACGAGAGGGAATGAGGGAAATGTCCAATTTTCAGTGCAAGCTATCGCGCAAGAATCTCGACCATTCTTGCTAGGTGAAAGGCATTTTTTCCCACACATCCTTACCTCACTTCTTTGAAATCATCTCGGTTACGATTCCCCCCTTCATACTGACACGAACAAGCATGTGCTGCTCTCTAGGAGGAAATCTTTCAGGCGGAGCTTGGCAATTTAATAAGTTTAGAGCACGCTTCTCTTTCCACGTCCTGGGCAAAGGATCCATGCGAATGAAAGGTGAAAATGACGCGGATGGAGGTCGTAGGCAATAAAACTGAAATACACAGACAAAGAACGTTTAAAAAGGGGGGAAATAAGAACTAAGGCCGTGTTCGAAACATCCTTCGAGAATGGTCTTGAAGTCGTGGACTGGAAGTGAAAGTCTTTCGAATTGCACTTCGACTGCAGCGCCAAATACGATCAGTAGATGAAACTGAGTACTCGTTGTTTTCCCCGCGTTTTGAACACTTGTTTTTCACCATAGAAATAACATAGTATTTTCAAATGTTCGTACGCATACATTTCAACACATCAGAAGAACTTTAACCAACAACTTGCTGACCCATAACGTATATTTAACTTGTGTTGTTGGCTTTCTACCTCCGTGATTTTAAACAAATGAACAACGAGTGCGGTAATCACGTGACCTAGTCAGCAACCATCTGTACTGCGAGCTGTAGACTTGCCTACTTCTGTTCTTGGCGCTTTCAAACTGTACTAGGTGACGTCACTTTCGTCAAGGCCATTCTACAAGTCTGCACTTTGTACCTTTCGGACAGCCTAACTACACCATAAAATCAAGTCGGATCTATTGTTAACATGTCTTACAGATAAACAATGTTACTATACTCTGTCCAGGGAATCTATGGAGCGAGCGAACGAAAGCACACTGCAGTTACCATCCTCTGCAGCAGCGTGTACTGCTTCCAGGGGTCATGACGCCCCCACGCGAAATTCTAACTAAGTCCAAATTTAATTAGCAAAATACTTCTTTGTTGTATAATATGAAGTTGATTTTCCGTAAAACTTACATAAAAGTAAGAATTAGAACGTGATCAGGGATTTAATTTCATCAGCTGGACCTTTTTGGTATTCAATAAATAATCCATTTAAAATTGACCTTGACATTAATTTCTTTGCTAGGGCAGCACTTTTATACAAATTTTAGTAACCTTAGCTAGCCATAAGCTAGATAATGAGTACTTGCTGTTGAATGTTTATTCTTATATCATCTTTTTACTTGTTCATGCAATAACAACAATGTATTAATTGACCTATAATAATAATAATTGACACATTAATTATATTAACCTATTAATCATTACACTAGATTATTATTATTATGTAATAATTATAGTGTAGTGTGTTTGTTGAATCGTTGCGCATTCAAAAGTTGGCTAATTGGAACAGAACATAGAGCATAAATCGGGATGTTTCCATCCGGTATCGGACCTAGGACCCGTTGATTACAAAGCGACATTAGTCAAAAGTGACAGACAAGCGAAGTAAAATAAATAATAATGAAATCAAAATAACAGTGTAGCGTGACATTGGAATCATAGCAGAAGAAACAGGAGGTAATTCTGTGAAAAAGAGGACACCTTCCTCTGCAATATTTTTTACCTCTCAAGTAGAGTGATGCATGGAAAGGTTTTCTCTCGAGCGCGAAATAGTTCGCACGGGCGACGCTAGATAGCGTACGGAATTGAGAGCTTCGAATAACGCTCGAACGGGAAAAATGAGCGTTATACGCCAGTAGCACATGTATAACCGTAATTTGCCTGTGGTAGTATGCCCTCAAATATGGATCGTGGAGTGAAAGACTCAGTGAAATTGAAACGTACGTGAACATAGTCAAGTTCTACATGTTAAAATGTAGTTTAGTATCTTACCAATACGCAGTGATACATGAAAATGAAATAGATGATTATGGGCTGAAACTACCAAGCCGGATATTTTACATACATGTGTCTACGATTATTGTCACATTAATATGATAGGTATTCAATTGTATACGCTCGAGCGTGAGAGACTCGAAAAAGCACGACCGAGTGAAAGTGGTCCCGTGCAGAAATTATCGGCGGCGCCAGAATTAGTCATTTAGGGGTGCTGAAGGGGTGTGGAATGAAATGTAGGGGGTGCGACGTTGAAAATAAAGAAAACATGAAATATGCATGCATGTTTTAGCCACTCAATCAAATACCAATCAGCTGTTAGTCATTTATGATAATATGCCCATGAAACTGAAGAATGCTAGCGACTTTCTTCATTTTTGCTTGATTTTAGCACAACAACGGCATGTTTGGATATTTGAAGGGAACAGCTTGTTTAAGGAAGACCAATGATATACAGTGAGTGTAAAAAGTGTTTGGACACTGCTGTAGTTACGTTAATAATGGATCCTCTTGGCGTTGTGGATGATGGTAGGTGAGTGGGATAAAAGTGCAATGGTTCTACCTCAAATTATTTCTTTCTTAGTACAACAACGAAATAAAAATATCAAAAGATAAACATTCCATGAACAATTATAACAAAAATGCCGCAAATTATGGGCACAGAAAGTCTTTGGACACTTAGTAAAAAACATTAAAAAAAGCCTCTGTGAAACACGATCAATAAACTTGGACTGCCATACACGTACCATTGACCCATTCAACCTCTGGGCTCACAGCTGTCAGTTCGGAAGTCTCAGTACTGGCAGTAGCTGCGCCTCATTGAACACGATAGTGCAACATGGGTCCCGGAAGGAGAGAGTTCACCGTTTGTGAACTTCGGCAAGTTATCCTACTACACAACCAGTGCAAATCGTTAAGGGAAATATCACGCTTGTACGGAATTCCTAAATCAACAGTGCACGTGATCATAGATCGCTTTGGCGAAAGAAAAACAGTATAAAATAAGCCGAGGTGTGGACGACCAAGAGTTCTTTCTGCGCTAGACGAACGGTTTATTTTGCGATATATCAAAAAGGACCCCAAAACTAGTGCTCCGACGTTGACTGCAAGCCTTCAAGACCGAGGTAAGCAAGTTTCCTCCAGTACAGTTCGTAACGTATGCCGACGAAATGCCTACCATGGACGCGTGACAAGGAAGAAATTTTGGGTTAGTGCAATAAAAGGAAAGAAGTGCCTCGAATTTGCCCTATACCACCGCAATTACGATGCAGACTTCTAAAACAAGGTGATTTTTTTTCGGACGAAAGCAAATTCAACTTATTTGGGTCGATGGTAGGCATATGGTATGGCGGCAAAGAAATATAGAGTTGGAGTCTCGAAACTTAATCCTAACTGTCAAACGCGGTGGCGGTTCACTCTTAGTATTGGGTTGTATGAGTGCTGCCGGATTGCATTTCATAGAGGGGACGATGTACCAGTACATGTACATTGATATATTGAAGAATAATTTGAGCGCTAGTGCGGCTCAAATGAACTTGGATAATGATTACTTGTTTCAACAGGACAACGATCCTAAGCATACCACCCTTAATACAAAATGTGTTGCGGTTATATAACACCCCAAAACAACTTCACACCCTCCTCAATCCCCAGATCTGAACCCCATAGAAAATTTATGGAGTGTATTAGAGAAACAGATAAGAAAAAGAAACATATCCAACAAATCCGACCTAAAATTAGTATTGCAGGAAGAATGGAACGCCATTTCACCTCGGATTACTGCAGATCTGGTAAAATCTGTACCAGACAGGCTCCAGGCAGTGATTCGTGCCAAAGAAAATCCAACAAAATATTAAATGCTTGTATTTTGTGCAGAAAATATGGACAAGAATGGCAAGTGTCCAAAGACTTTTTGTGTTCAAAATAAGTGATATTTTCGTTATTATTGTTTATAGGTGGTTTCTTTTTTATATTTTGTATTTTCTTATGGTATCAGATAAACAAGTATATGAGGTAGAATAATGTGGTTTTCATTCCACTCGCCTACCTGCACCCACAACCCTGAGCGGATCCCCTGTTTACGTACCATCAATAGTGTCCAAACACTTTTTACACTCACTGTACATGGACGACCGGAGATTTTTTCCACAGAGAGGCAAGCAAGGAATTTTTCCACGGGTAGGGTGTGCAAAATGGGCATATTTTTCTCCCTAATAGTGTTGCTCTTTGGGGAAAAAAGCACTCCTTCAATTTGAAGCTATCATGTTATTGAAACGCTCTTATAGTAACTAACATAAATTACTGTTCAATCAAATTACATGTTTGGATGTCTGCGCGTCCAAGATGACATCTGTATTACGTCATACACTCAAAAAAGCGGTCATAGAATGTAAACATTGAGACACACCTAAAAGTCTTATTGAACTATGTAGTGAAATACAAAATACAATTCTCCTTGACTGTAAAAACATACTTTTTGAACCGTTGCAGTACATTGTAGTAGTTAGTGTTTTCGGTTGAATATAGGTTTTTAAGAGGGGGTGCTGAAGGGCGTGCAGAAGAAAATTAAGTGGTGCGCAAGCATCCCTTCGCGCCCCCTGGAACCGCCTCTGGCAGAAATCTACTCTCAACACAAGCAGCTCCCCTGCGCCTCGTCTGCTATTTATGGCCTTATGGTACAGTGTGCAGGCGGGATTCTCGCACCGCACGGTGAGCTCGCTACCCTCCACAAGTACAAGCGACATACTGAAGCATGCCCTACAGAATACTCAAGCAATTATCGAAAAATTTAGAGGCTTTTGTTACGTTACTCCACTTTTTCACACATGTAGTATAAGCCTATAATGTTTAAGATTCGGCTTTGAGTCAATTGTCTGTGCGGCGTTTTCTTTTAGAGCCAATCAGCTTAAAGATTTCGTGCACCTTTCCTGTAAAAAAAACGACTCTTCTTTGCTTAACTGCCTGACGTCACGATTTACCATGGATGTTGATCAGTTGATTCGTGGGCGTGCCTTCCCGAGCGGACAACATGGATTCGTGACTTTTGGCTATGCATCTAGGTTCTATATCATCTGATGATTTATTCGGCGCCCGAACGCGCCATTAATTCAATTTGAAATGTAAGCTGCGTAGACAAGAGGACCCGCAGAAAATTATCTACAGGGGATCAAAATAAAATAAAAAGTTGCGTTCTGATTTGAAAATCATGACGTCATTTTTACTCGTCATCTTAAAATAGCAATCTTTTAACATACGCACACAGAAAAAGGGAGAAATATATGAAAGTAAATGGACGAGAGAGAGAGGAAATAAGAAAGATAAGAAATGCTCGACAGAGATAGAAAAGGAGGGAAATATATGCTAGTAAATAAGTAATAAAAAACGCGCGACAGATAGAAAAGGTAAGAAATATAAGCAAGTAAATGAGAAAGACAAGATAAGAAAGAAACACAAGCTAGTAAATAAGAGAAAGAAAAGAAGCGTGCGAGAGGGAGGGAGAGAGAAAGGGAATGACATAAGACAGTATATGAGAGAGAGAGAGAGAGAGAGAAAGGAACATATATAAAACCCAGTGAGTGAGTAAGAGAAGTAAAATAGGAAAGAGAGAGAGAGAGAGAGAGAGAGAGAGAGAGAGAGAGATTTATTCGGAAAAAAAGAATGGGGAAAATAATCTCCAGTGAAAGAGCTAAGGACAGACCGAGAGAAAAAATGTCAGTAAAAGTAACAATCAACAACAGGGAGTAAACAAGTAGAAATATAGGGTAGGTCATAAGTGCTGAAACACCAATTTCAAACAATTACAGACGGGGAAAAGAGAATGAAGAGTTCTGAACCAAGAAGGAGTTTAGGAGGAGACGTGTTAGGACATGCTACCAACATGGCGGTTATTTTGAAGTCAGCTTAATTTCTTGACATATGAAAATGGGCTAGAACTTAACGAGTAACAAGATGATGTACTCTATTTCAACTTAAACATTACGAAAGGTTTAAAATACGCTTTTAATGTGCAAGCAGGTTTTTATTTACAGGTATATGCGGTTTAATGTGCTACAGAATTTCAGTGGAAGGGGTGCTGTGTACGTGAGACACATAGATCGCTAAATTAACATGCGTCTAGGACGTAGCAAAAAAAAAAACGGTACAACTAGAAATCCTTTTCCTAGTCATTATTATATGCATTCCGTCTTTCGTTTTTCGATATTTCTATCTTCTCGTCGTTGAGATTGACAGACAAGGGTCACAGAACAAACAGGTAGCAAGAAGCATGTGACATATTTCATCCCCTTTTCGTTATAACTTCAGAAATTTTCTGACAAAAAGAGAGGGAACATTTGTCAAACAACCAATTATATTTTAATGAGATTTCCAGCGTTTCTGATGCAATTTTGAATATTTTCTTTATCGTTTTCCGCCCCGTTCCTCCTTTGTGGAAGACGAGAACATCACGGAGGGTTGTCGACGTGGAAGGGCTTATCTGAAATGTTGATTTGTTGCTCGCGTTCCAGTTGTTGTTTTCTTGCACTCCAGTCTCCAACTGGAAGCTGAAATCCACCATTAACATGATTGGCGACGTTGCTTTGCTTGAAACAACCTCCAGACAATGTTTTGTGAGTGTCATGACGTATGGAAGACATGTTGAAGATTGATTACAGTGAAAGGAAGGACGCATTTAGGGGGGTTACAGGGGGTCCGGACCCGCCCGACAGACTTATTAAGTACAAAAATTAAATATTGAAAATATACTTGTTTAGCATTTGTTGTATAATTTCCTCTGAACTTATTGGAAGACAAGGATTATATTGGGATTATACGACTTTGAAGGACAGGAAGGACGTATTTAGGGGGATCCAGGGGTCCGAAAGACTTACCAAGTACTAAAATTAAGTAATGAAATTATTAGCATAATCGATGGTTATTAATTTTCTCTGAACGTTTTAGAAGGCAAGGATTATATTGGGATTATACGGCTTTGAATGACATTACAAAGATTTATGCACACTACTACTCAAAATAATGTGCATAAAATATTAATCAGAACTTACTTTCCTCCAACTACATGTAACATTATTTTTGTTATTCGATTAATATTCAATTATTCATCTATTTGAAATTAATTTCATTTGCCAGGGCACTTGTTTTTATGTAAATTATTCCGATCTTAACTACAGGTAAGCTACGTAATGAATATGCACTCATATCTCTATTCTTACCCAGTATTTTTACATACATATTAATTTATGTATTGTAATTAGTATTAATTTGATTTAATATAATTATTTTAATTTAAACATTATTATTATTATTATTATTATTATTATTATTCCTGAGACACTTTGTTCGGACCCCCCCGGCCGGAACATATTTCTAGATACGTGCCTGAGTGAAAGGATTGGATTGGATTGATTTCTTGTTTTAAGTCCACTTTATGCACAGTAAGGCTAATAGGGACTGGACCTACAGTTTAAAGTGGGATCCGAACCACTATGTGCCTCCACCGGGAATCGAACTCGGCACCCCTTGATTACAAGGCGACGACGCTACCACTGCTGAGTGAAAGGAATTTGGGGATTAGTGTTTTTGGTTTTGTGCATGTGCTCTTTATTAGACACGTCTAGTTCGCTTCACCTCTTGAGACTACACTCACGCGCAACAAAGCAACACCGCACACAACGATTTCCGTTGAACAGTGGAAACTGTGGGCTGTCACTGCGAGCCAGTGCATAAAGCGTTGCTAAAGCGTGTACATTAGGGTGTATCGAAAAAAACTTTTTTTCGAAATGTTAAGGTCGCTAGTGCGGAAAAGTGGCCATTTGTGATCAAAAACACGTCTGATTTTTTTCAGATTTTTTGGAGGTCGTTTAGGTGGCGCGCATCGACCTTGAAGTTTTGATAGAGATTTGGTTATGCAACACGCACAACAATTTCACAAAAATGTCATTATTTGGCTATTTATGTGTTTTTTTCTGCATTATGGTCGTTTATTGTTTTGTTTATGGCAAATATGTTACATTTGTGCCTTACGGGTGGTTTCCTATGCTGTTTACGTATGCTTTTGGTCAAAAATTGTCAAATTGAGGCTAAAAACTCCATATTTTTCTATTGATGGTTTCCAATTGGTTTCGACTGTGTTTTATTCGAAGGTTTTCCGATATAAAAGACTAAATAAAATATTTTGGCTTTCTAATTGCTAACAGTTTCTCAATTACTGTCCAGCGCTTCGCTTATTTTCATAGCTTATTATGCTTTGAAAATAACCCAGAGCTCACTACGAGGAGGTGGCTGGACTGCGAGCTCCACCCAAGTAATGATGTTGGCAAACATAATTTTACTAAGGGGCAGGCCAAAATTTTCTTCTAGTTTTCTCCTTGAACTTTATAGTTACTTTTTGTTCGAAATGTCGGCATATGTTCTCTAGATTCCAATTTCGTTTTGATGTAGCCATCACGTGCGCTGGCGCCGAAAACGGAAGAAGCAGCCTCTGTGATAATTTTCACAAGTCGCTCCACTCCTTGTGTGTGGCAGGGGAAGTGTTGAATTTCCGCTATTTTTTTTTGTTTTTAATGTAGTCATCTACTTCTTCATTTGTAATATTATTGGCCACCGTAGGTTCGTGGAGAGAGCATGAAGCCCAATCAACCATGTCATAGTATTGGTCTGCATTAAAATTGATGGTTGGTAAAACAAAAGTGCGAATTCTTTTGCCTTTTTTCAATCCTCTTGCTTTCTTAATTCTTTGCCAACCAAAACTTCTTATTTCTGGGATTTTGTCGGTTATTAAAGCCAGGAGGAGATTTTCAGGATGGGCCAAGAATGCGTTTTGTTGAATGAGCCTATTAATCAGATCTCTCAAGTGGTGTGGGAGAAATCGGGACAAATTCCACATACTACATAATGAAGGTGTACGCACCGGTGTGGTTTGGGATCAAGAAGGAACCATCGATAACTGACGGAGCCCGACACCTCTGGAATTTGATCCACTTGTCCCGATTTCTCCCACACTACTTGAGAGATCTAATTAATAGGGTCATTCAACAAAACGCATTCTTGGCCCATCCTGAAAATCTCCTGCTGGCTTTAATAACCGACAAAATCCCAGAAATAAGAAGTTTTGGTTGGCAAAGAATTAAGAAAGCAAGAGGATTGAAAAAAGGCAAAAGAATTCGCACTTTTGTTTTACCAACCATCAATTTTAATGCAGACCAATACTATGACATGGTTGATTGGGCTTCATGCTCTCTCCACGAACCTACGGTGGCCAATAATATTACAAATGAAGAAGTAGATGACTACATTAAAAACAAAAAAAATAGCGGAAATTCAACACTTCCCCTGCCACACACAAGGAGTGGAGCGACTTGTAAAAATTATCACAGAGGCTGCTTCTTCCGTTTTCGGCCCCAGCGCACGTGATGGCTACATCAAAACGAAATTGGAATCTAGAAAACATATGCCGACATTTCGAACAAAAAGTAACTATAAAGTTCAAGGAGAAAACTAGAAGAAAATCTTGGCCTGCCCCTTAGTAAAATTATGTTTGCCAACATCATTACTTGGGTGGAGCTCGCAGTCCCGCCACCTCCTCGTGGTGAGCTCTGGGTTATTTTCAAAGCATAATAAGCTATGAAAATAAGCGAAGCGCTGGACAGTAATTGAGGAACTGTTAGCAATTAGAAAGCCAAAATATTTTATTTAGTCTTTTATATCGGAAAACCTTCGAATAAAACACAGTCGAAACCAATTGGAAACCATCAATAGAAAAATATGGAGTTTTTAGCCTCAATTTGACATTTTTTACCAAAAGCATACGTAAACAGCATAGGAAACCACCCGTAAGGCACAAATGTAACATATTTGCCATAAACAAAACAATAAACGACCATAATGCAGAAAAAAACACATAAATAGCCAAATAATGACATTTTTGTGAAATTGTTGTGCGTGTTGCATAACCAAATCTCTATCAAAACTTCAAGGTCGATGCGCGCCACCTAAACGACCTCCAAAAAATCTGAAAAAAATCAGACGTGTTTTTGATCACAAATGGCCACTTTTCCTCACTGGCCACCTTAACATTTCGAAAAAAGTTTTTTTCGATACACCCTAATGTACATCTTTGCTCCGTTGAATAAAAAATCTGTATACAATCGGTTTAGCAATGTGAACTGACAATGATAATGGTTTATAAAAACAGATGGAAGGAGATTCAAAACATGACCAAGATCATATTTGTAGGACTACTCATTGCTAAGATAAAAGTTGTTTCGCAAAATTCATAAAAACTACTTTTTTTTTACCAATTTTTAAAATCTGAAAATTTGAGCTTAAAATCTTTCATCACTATCGAACCACCCGTTTCTAATTTATAGAATTTCAAAGATAGCGATCGTTTCCAATACTAAAAGGAACGGCTCTTTTTTGTTCTCACGACGATAAAAAATAGAACTCATACTCTAAATAAAATTGGTTAGCATAGCTTAACGCAGAATTGAATAAGCTAAATTTTGATGCAACTCGTTTTTATGTAGGTCTACTTGTTAATTTTTAATTGGAGTCCGAACTCGAGTAGCTATAATTTTTAATCCGATAGTAGTTGGCTGCAGAGTGCAACACCTACTCGTATACTTCGTTGATGTGGTGTCAAGTAGTGTATTTGGTGTCTGCACGGTCTGGAGCGGTGCACAGTGTGGTGTACAGTCACGTGATATGTGCTAACCGATTCCGTGCTCTTAGCGAACACCGGATGGAAAGGATTTGCAGGTGCGTGCTGTTAGCGAACACACAAACTTGCCCTGCCTTGTTTGTCCTTGAAAGTGGTCAACATGCAAGGGTTGCCAGTGATACCTTATAATCATTTTAGTTTGAAATTAGCTAAGTGAAGGATCCTCAACAATTTAGGTTAACTACATGAAAGTTTTTGTTAAAATATTGATATATTTCATCTTCCTTAAAATCAAATTTGCATAGGAAATGTAAATGTTAATCAACCCAGGTTACTTTTTGTACAAAGGACAACTTCCTAAGACATTTGTAAATGTTATTATCAATTTTAGGTTAGGCTAGCTATGTTTAGTTCTCTTAGCCTAAATAATAATTTTTCATTGTATTTATGCTAATGGAACCTAACCTAACAGGCATAACCTAACCTTATAGGCATTCCTCGTCAAACTGTTGTGCGACAAGGAAGACCCGATTGGAAAACTAAAATTACTAAATATAGTAGACCGCAGACTTTTGGATTCTGCCTCTCTTCAGAGACAACTCATTCATTTATACAAGAAGAGAGTCAGGACAAGAGGCATCAGCCACTGAGGTGTTTCTCCACGCAAGTTGGCTTATCACTGGCAACACTTGCATGCTGACCAGTTTCAAGGACAAATAAGAGAGCACAAGTCTGCGTGTTCGCTAACAGCACGCACCTGCAAATCCTTCCGTAACTGTGTTCGCTAAGAGAACGTGTTCGATACGAACACGTTCGCTAACAGCACGGCACCTGATAACCAATGAAATGAACGATGAATGCAGCAGACAGACGTTGAAACATTTGGACTTGAACACCGCTTATCTCTACTTGTTATAGACGGGGATATTATATGTGTGTGTGTGTGTGTGTGTGTGTGTCCGGACCCCCCGGAATACTTAACGTCTAATATTACACAAGCAAATTACATTTAGTGCTGTATAATATGAAGTGATTCATTTCCGCAGAACTTAGATAAAGGTAAGGATTTGATTGTGAATATACTGCTTTGAATTGATAGTGGCTGTGAACAGCTATGCATACACGCATGATAAAAACAAACGGAAACCTTTCATCAGTGAACTTCTTCGTAGCTCGTAACGTCTTGTATTCAATGAATCGTCCATTTGCAAAATTTTTGACATTATTTTGTAATACAGCTCTATACATACAGATGTTAGTGATCTTAACTAGACATAATAAGCAGGATAATGAATAGTACATGCTTTCTTTACCTGCCCATGCAATAGAAAAAAATATATGTTATCATGTAATACAGGGTGTCTACCAAAAAAACAAATCTAAAAATTCTTGACCATTTCATGATCTTTTTCTTGACATTTCTTTCCTTTTTCTTGACCTTTTTTTCCATTTTTCTTAATATTTATTTAATCGCCACCTCCTTAGGTGTAGTTGCAAATTAAGAAAATAATTATTTTTATTCAATGAAAAACCCTTACCACAAGGCAGGTTAACATACAAACGTAAGCTGTATTTTAACAAGAGACTTGCTTTAATTATAAATGCATGTAAAATTAATTCTTTAGACTTCATCTTGGATGGGGAATGGGCACATTACTTCATGTAATATTTCTACAAAACTTCACACCTTTATCAAATCCCAGTACAGGTATATAACAATCTAAGTTCACTACACTGTAAAAAATAGCGAAAATTCTTGACCAAAAGCATAATTTCTTGACTATTTTTGACTTTCTGTAATAATAGTTATAATTAATTATATTAATAATATTATTATAAGTGTTAATTATAAGTACTTTCATCAGCCATATTAATCTTATTAATCTATTAATTATACACTTTATTATTATTATTATTGCACATGAGGCATTTGGTTTGGAGTGAAGCCCCCCTGAAGTAAAGTTCTAGATACGAGCCTGGTGTACGTGTGAATGGCTATGAATATAACCAATGCTTTAAAACGTCACTAACATTGTCTCCACTGAAGAGCTTTCGAATAACGCACTAATCCTACTACTACTACTATTGCTAATAATAATAATAATAATAATGAGGACGTCATACTTTTTCCTCCTGGCCTGCTTTCCCTTTTTAAATAAATTTAAACATTGACTTTTGTGAAACGACGAGACTGGTATTGATCATGGGAGTGTGTGTTAGTTGCAACGTACAATGACCCACTTGATCCGGTTTCGTCCAAACTTTTAACACTGGCGTACAGAATAGAAAACGGTTGAACGAACAGCACGATGTAAATATGTGTGGGCGGTCACATTGGAACATAGCTTCTCTGGCTTGCATGGTCGAGTTTCATCGACCAACGATTCGAAACAAATCATTTTTTTTCGGCCGAATGCACCGGAAGTGTAGTGTTTATACTTGACTTCTTGCCTTGTTTTGGTGACAATAGTGAACACTAAAAAGCTTATCGAGATCGTTTACGAACGAACTGAACACACATCAATGAAAAGCCATCGCGATCGGTAGCCAGGAAGCTTTGGGGGTTGTTCAAATGGCGCTGCATTTTTTCTTCACACGGGTGCTAGGTGGGCGCTAACCTGGTAAAAAGGTATATTTCCCCGTGAATATACCCATGAAGTCACATTTAGGACGTGGAATTCTTAGTCTCGGCCATTTTGAAGGTGATGTGATCAGCACCACAACCCTGCCGCCTTTAGCCTCCAGGTACCCATTAATTTCACGCTGGGTGAGCCCCAGAGCCGCTTTCTGCTCACCCACCCCGGGATAGAAACCGGGTCTCCCGCGTAGATTGATTGATTGATTTGGTGTTGTAAGTCCACTTTGTGCACAGTAAGGCTAATCGGGACTGGACCTACAGTTTAAAGTGGAATCCGAACCACTTGTGCATCCACCAGGTATCGAACTCGGGACCCCTTAATTACAAGGCGACGATGCTACCACTGCGCCATCGGGGAGGCCCTCTGACGCCATTGTTGAAGGTTAAAACCAAGAATTGTTAGAGACTAATAAAAGTTTCTAAGTAAGAGGTTCTCATCAGTTCCTATGCGCCATTGGTACGACGTCCATTATATTTAATTAGTAAACTACGAGTGTTAATTGTAATACAGTTCATCATTTTACTAGTCGGTAACCTCATCGCTAGTAATCAATTAGTGACAAAAAATATAAAAACTACACCATATTAGTGAAGGTAAAGTGTCCCGTTTCGTGAAAATTTCCATTTCGAACCCTACGCCGTAATATCTTTGAAAATCTCGTTAATCCATCTCTTTCACCCTCTGCAATATGTTCAGTAAAAGGTTTTCTAACAGTCTTTTTTTCGCTTCCCCCTCTTTATCTTCTCTCGTTTATAAACCGTGTTTATTTCGCTTTCTATGTCTCTCTCTCTTTCTTTCTTTCTCCCTCTCATTCTCTCTCTCTTTTTCCCTATCTTCCTCCCTTAATTTCTCCATTACTTCTCTCAATCTTTATTTCGTTTTTTTCTTCATCTCTTTCTCCGTCTTTCCCATTCTTTCTCTCCGTCTGTATTTTGCTTCATATGTGTGTCTCTCTTCTCAAACCAAAAGTAGCAACAAATGGTTTTAAAAAAAGCTCAAGAAGAAGCATTGTCTGGACACCCCCCGAAATATGCATGGTGACAATAACAGAGATACAGTGGGGTCTTTGTCCCAAACGGCATATTCAACATACCCCAGCGCCTTATTTCTTGTGCGGGCATTTAAGGAATGAAAAACAAAAGAAGAGTAAAACTATTCTCTGGAGCTGAGTAGCCTGTGCTCTTTCTTTCGGCAGCCAAGGCAAATAATGTAAGCATGCTGATAGTGTTGCCACCTACAGGAACGTCCCACTAAGAGCTCTACTTTTTCTTTTACACATTTTACCACGGTAAGAATAGATTCTCCTCTAGAATCCGAAATTAGAAGTTCCCACGTAGTCGTGCGGTCACGGTTTTGATTTCCAGTATGAGCTTAAAACTTGTATTGTCGAGGCGAGCTACTTGAAAATAATAATGGCAGACTTCGGTCTCGAAAGCCTGATAACAGCGGCGATGGCATTAGACCTGCCGTCCACGCGTCACCCAATGAAAAACAGCTCGCCCTTGGCCCTTAAAAGTTCTGTTGCGTAACGGAGTTTATTTCTATACAATAGAGGAGAGGGTAGAATGAAATGTGTTGTAAGTCAACTTTATGCACAAAAAGGCTAATCGGGAATGTGTCTACAGTTTAAAGCGGGATTCACAACTCCACGGAGATTGGTCGAACAGTATATGGATTAGTTTAGATACAAATAAAGGGTATTGGACGTACAATATCACTGACTCTAACAGGAACTAGATCTACAGTTTAGAATGGGATCCGAACCAGTATGTTCCTTCACCGGGGATCGTCCAATTGATTACAAATAGACAGCGTTACAGCTGCAGCATAGGAGAAACACGAAGACGAGAATGAAAATTCGTGAGGTAACACACTATATATGCTGCTGATACCTAATATTTCCAGACGAGATCGAGCCCATGCACGAGACCGAGAAAAAGACAGACCTCCTCACACACTTGGCAGTCTCGTCTTATCTCGTCTCTGTACAATCCCTAGAGATCAAATGTCTCGGGAACATCTTGCCAATTCTGGAGACATTACTGAGAAATGGTTTGCAACACTGACAATCGGGACAGAAGTGGCAGACTTACAAAAGATGAAATCCTGCAAAAGGTTCAAAAGGCAGAAAGGTTCTGAAAATCGTGGCATTATTTCCTCGCTACAAAGGAAAGTAAGAATGGGTTTTCCAGTGGGCGATACTTACGCAAATGATAAGTGCTGCCTCCCTGCGACCATTCTGAGAATCATTTCCACATTTCTAATGTCGCCATTAGAATGAAAACGAAATCTTAAATGTATTCATTCTCTGCTTGTTAGTGAAAATCATGGGTACTTTGCCCTATGGGCTGAGGTGTGAGAAACATGTTCGTTTCAAAGAGGCTGTAAATGAGATTTTGTAGACATTAATTTTTGGTGAAATGGTTTTGTTATTGGATAGGCGGATCCAGTTTTTTCTTTCTGGGGAAGGGGGGGGGGGCACAGCATATGTGGGGTGGAAGGAATGTGTATGTAAGATGTTGCAGTACGTCACCGATAAACGTTCACAGTGTGTAGATAACATGAACTACTTTTCTTGATGACGTTTGGATATAATGGCAGTGTTTTAAGAAACGTTTTTAGCTGTGTCACGTTCTTTAGTCAAAAGAACATGATTTAACTAAAAGAGCCAATAATAAGTTCACATGATAGACTCGAAAGCATTAGCGTGATGCCTCTCAGGGTATGGGGTAATATCTCTCTGCTAGTTCGTCAAATAAAAATCAAAGTTAAGTTTGCACTAAGAAAAAGGAAGTCTATTTTACTTCTTTGCAAACTAAATACTTATATGCGTAACATATAATCCATGTCACTCAAATAAATTAAACTTCTTATAATTCAACTTGATCACTCTATTCAAAAACTGAGCCCGAACTTCCCAAAGTCAAGACAAAACACACTCGTAATTACCATGGCAACAGCTCTTAACAAGATAAGTATATACAGGTTAGTCACTATCCTGACATTATCAGTGATAGGTAAATTACATAAATTAAGATTAAAGAACAATAAGCATTTGCACAAGAGAAAAGATAATTAATAACAATAAATATTAGTGCAATGGGAAAGGACGTGTCAGCTGTTTGAGAAGAACAGGCCTCTTGCACTATTTCTGAGGAAGTTTTTAGGCTAGTATTACCTTTTTAGGTATTGTGTATCTCGTGTGCAGGTCGGTTTACAACCTTCCACTTTCAACCTTTCTCAAGGTGCTCTTTACGTTTACACTACATTTTACTTCTGAAGAAGGGACATGCGACACACATAGGCATGCGCAGACCCTCTGATTAGGGGGGCAAAAGCTTTGATGAAATTTAAGTAGGGAAAGAAAAACCTCATTTTATATATATATATATATACAGTAAACCCTCGTAAACACGAATCCCAAGGGACCAAGAAATCAACAGTTCGGGTTAAAAAAATCGTGCTAACCGGGGACTCAAATTTTATTGTTGCAATCCAGTTCTTTCTACACATTAACCATTTACAATACGTATTATGTATTTAAGTATTGTAGATAATGTAGATTTGGCAATTCCATACTGCTCAGCATTTGTCGTTTAGTTCAATGCGCCACGGTCTACTTACTCTAGGATTCTCAGTTTTGTTTGCAGATCTATGCCTGTCTGCTTCCTCTTGGCCACGACTCCCATCTTACTACTTGCAACTTGATGTTCCTCGTACTGGCTACGTTTTAAAGAATATAAAAACACAGTTGAACACATTGTTAATCTGAATCTGTTGGTTACAATACTGTATAAGTTGATTGTTGACAAGATGATAGAGATTGTTGAGCGATTTCTTACATACCTAGCAGAGGAACGACAGAGGAACAACAGAAAAAAATGAAAAACTTGAAAGTTCGTGTTAAATGAGATCTAATGACGTAACGGACTAGAAAACAGTTCGTAATTCGTGGTAACCGAAATTCGCGTTAACCGATAAAACTTTCTATAAAATATAATACACCCCTACCGGGACCAATATTTTGTTCATGTTAACCGAGTGTTCGTCTTAAGCGAGTTTGTGTTAACGAGGGTTTACTGTGTATATATATAATGCAGCATAACGAATCAATTAATTGTCTCTGAAATGTAACGCGCTCCTTTCCCTCCAACCAATGGTGTTCATACATTTAAGTCAAAACGGTTTAGCAAGAAGAATGTTAAGTACTTTGTAGTTATAAGTTCCCGCTCTGGAATTAACAATTCATTACAGGGGGAAAAAATTGGCGAGCGAAGCGAGCAAGAAATTTTTTAGATCCAAATGTTTGCAAACTGAAAACAACATTTATTTAAAATGACACCAAAAATTTCATTAGACGCCAGGGCACTCTCTTCTAGAATTTATTTTCATTTAGATCGTTCGGCGCCCAGGGCCAACTCCCGACACCCCCTAGATATGGATCTGAAGTTGATATGACTGTAAGAAAAGCAAATATTGCTAGCGAATAGAGCAAGAAAATTTTACGGGATGTATTTATATTAGCATAAAATTTGATATCGAGGGGGCCAATTGCCCCTCTGTGTCGCCCTGCAGGTGCTCTTGGCCGTCTGGAACAAAGAACGCAAGAAAGACGCGAAAAGGAGGGGCAATGCCCATTGCCCTTTGTGGTTGCACCACTATACCCTCATCCCCGTAGTTGCTTAGAACTTTAATCGGCTTGAAAATACTTAATCGTTTAATAACGGCGAGAAGATTCCTCTCCATTACATTTCTAGCGGAAAGCACAATAATGTAGGAGGGGACACGGACGTCTCAAATTCAAGTGGTATTTTTGAGGGGGCAACACTATTGTCGGTGTAATATGACCCATGGAAAAATATCCTGATTGTCCCTGCGTGGAAAAAAATGTGGACGTCCATGATTAGGAGGGGGCAATCGCCCACCCTTGCCCCCACCCGTACGCACGCATATAGCGACACATGCCGATTTGGAACGAGCCAATCAACACCAACCTTTCACACAACGGCGTGACAGGCCGCACAAGCCTACCTTCGATTGGTGAAGTCCTCAAAAGACACATGTCGCCTATCGCTTCGCTGTGAATTCTTCCTTAAGAAGATTTCAGACCGAAGCGACAAGTGACATCTGCCGCTTGGAAACGAGCCAATCAGCAGCAACGTTTCACACCGTATCGGCGCAACAAGCCTGCGTTCGATTGGTGGAATTCTCAACCGGCACGTGTCGGTGTGAATTCTCTCTTAGGAAGATTTCAGACCGAAGCGACACGCGACATCTGCCGCTTGGAAACGAGGCAAGCAGCAACAACGTTTCACACCATAGCGACATGACAAGCCTACGTTCGATTGGTGTAATCCTCAAAGCGGCACGTGTCGCCTGTCGCTTAACTGTGAATTCTTCCTTAGGAAGATTTCAGACCGAAGCGACACACGACACATGCGCTTGGGAACGAGCCAATCAGCAGCAAAGTTTGACACCGTAGCGGCATGACAAGCCTGCGTCCGATCGGTGACATCCTCAAGCGACAAGTCTCGGCCTTCGCTTCGGTCTGAAAGCTACCTAAATGTTTTCAAAGCGTCATTAAATAAGAAAAGAATAACATAGTATTTCTGGAGAAGCAATCACGAAATTTATTTAGGCTCTATCTTCCAGGTTCTTACTTCTTAAGTAAGCCAATACTAATGAACGCAATGACTTGACGAAATAACTCGGAAGTAATGGTTAATAAAGCATACAAGCTCGGGATTAGCGGACTTAATATTTTAGCTGACGAGACGGGGGAGAATAAGATAGAAAGGCTCGCTGACTGGATTTCATAAATACGAGGCAGAGATGAGTTTTTATGAGGCGCCCGGGGTTCGTTAAAGCTTATCGCGAAATGGAGCGAAGGGGGGAAATCTCCCCCTTAATCTGTCAAGAAGGCGGGAGGGGCAGTTCCCGTCTCTTAATGAACTTACGCCAATTAAAATTTTTCTTTTAACGGCCAAATTACGACAAATATGGCACCCTCTTAGTTTCACTGCGCTGAAATTAGATATGTTTTCTTTTAATTATCCTTTCGTGAAATTGGACACCCCTTTGGGAAAGAATTCTACTGGCTCTATCATGTCTAGAAGCCCAGAGGGAAAGGGAAAGTTGTCCTTGGTGTTCAGCTGCCTGGGAAGTGTCAAGTTTTGTTTTAAGCGTACTTTAAGTCCAGGGGTCGTGAAGTATCTGAGCGCTCAGCGAGCAACGTGATCGCTCAGCTACTTGACGGCCAAATAGGCGTTGCTCCGCGAGCGCTGCTCACTTGATCGCTCAGCTACTTGACGGCCAAATAGGTGTTGCTCCGCGAGCGCTGCTCACTTGATCGCTCAGCTACTTGACGGCCAAATAGGTGTTGCTCCGCGAGCGCTGCTCACTTGATCGCTCAGCCACTTGACGGACAAATAGGCGTTGCTCCGCGAGCGCTGCACACTTGATAGCTGAGCTACTTGGCAGACAAATAGACGTTGCTTCGCGAGCGCTGCACACTTGATAGCTGAGCTACTTGGCAGACAAATAGGCGTTGCTCCGCGAGCTCTGCTTACTTGATCTCTCACCACTTGACGGCCAAATAGGCGTTGCTCTGCGAGCGTTGCACACTTGATCGCTCAGCCACTTGGCCAAATAGGCGTTGCTCCGCGAGCGCTGCTCACTTGATCGCTCAGCTACTTGACGGCCAAATAGACGTTGCTCAGCGAGCGCTGCTCACTTGATCGCTCAGCAACTTGACGGCCAAATAGACGTTGCTCCGCGAGCGCGGCTCACTTGATCGCTGAGCGAACCTGAACCTTGCTCGCCACAGGTTTGAGCCACAGAATATAGCGTTTTTGTGTTTCGATCTCGTTAGGCAAAGAGAAGAAGAGGAAAACTGTATGACGATGGCGGGGCCGCGAGTGGCGATGAATGACGAAATATTTATGATGAACTGAACGGCTTGCGATATAGCGTAATTAGAGAGGAAGTTCAAGTAACAGAAGGTGATGTAATATTCCAGTTCTTGTAATTGTATTAAAATGAAAGTGTTACTCCAAATAATAAATATTAAATATAAATTAAATATATTAAAGTTGTGCAAGGGTGTGAAAATGAAAGGTTCGACAGTTTTGTTCGCATCAACTATTCTATTTCCGTTCCATAATTAACAACATTTCAAACACCGAAATCTTATCCACTCGACGCAGCCACATTCATCACAGATTATTCCAAGGCACTGATATTTTGATCAATGAGCATACAGCGTCAAGTAAATGATCTGCCTGCTCATCGAGCGAAAATCTTGCTCTAGCAGCTAGCTAGATACTTGACGGGCCCCAGATAGATTTATCGGGTCTGGAGCTAGAGTTTAGAGTGGAATCCGGATCACTGTGCGATGTGCCTCCGCCGGTGATCGAGTCCGGAATCCCTTGATTACAATGTGACAGCATTTTCATGTTGCATGTTCAAGATTTTTCTTATGTTGTTCTGTCCACTTAACTCTCATCCTCTATTTTATTCCTGGGGAAAGAGAATTGCATTTATCCCTACCAGTAAAGACTTTATCCCCCTCAAAGAAAATTGGATTGAAAAGATATAGGCTCATTTCACAGTCACGTATGTGACAAACATACCTTCACATACCGACACAAAAAATGGTGTTCTGTCATATAAATTGAATCGGCAGGTTTAAGATGGGAATAAGTCCAAAAAGTAAATTTGTAGGAAATCAAAAAGAAAAACTGTATAAGTGGGAGAGTGTGCATCCAAGAACAGCAAAATTCGTACTGGAACGTGAGAACCCTGTGTAGGTATAGAGAAGTACGTGAAGAACAATGTATATGTAACCAGAACTTGTATAAAATGTAAAATAGGTGGTGGATTTATTTTCTTCTTAAAACGTTATGAAGTTTTTGCTGATGAAAAAACGGAAATAAAGTGTGCAATGGAAAAGAAAATATATTCTCGTGTAGTTTACAACACGAAAGTGCACAATGGAATGAATAATACAAAATAATGTCCAAATTTTGCAAGTCAAACAACAAACAGTCATTCACCCACCGACTGATCTTCATTGTGGTGAGAAGTTGTAGGTCAAGTTACCATGACGTCTTAGAAAGGTTATTTGTCATCTGGAAAGTAGGGGATGATTTTCCTAACATCATTCACTTCTTTTTTCGTTGATTGGTAATGTGGCATTGTAATAGGTCAGGAATTCATTTCCTTCTTACACCTTACGTTGATTTCAGGGTTCTTTATCTTCCTCTACGGAAGGCTTTTTATATCTTTCTTCACACTCACGTGTAGAGCGACGCTTTCCGATGATGTCGAGTATAAAAGGTCATTTTGACATTTTTTGGTCTTTATTCCCTTCTTAAACCTGCCGATTCAATGACAATGTTGTTAACAGTAAATAATACCAGAGAATCGATTGTTTGACTGTGTAAATTGTTTTTTTTTTATCATGATCATGTATGTGATGTATATTATATTCTTCGACGTATTACTCAAGTGTTGACAGGGCATATGTATGCCCCATGATATCCTGCTTCTTCTAGTTCTCTTAAGAAATAATCACGCGTAGTTCCATTAAGACGACATTCAAATATAATATGATCAGGTGTTCCTTTAGTTGCACCACACTGACAGATTGGGGATTGCACAATCTTCCTAGTGTACAAGTCTTTGGGGGCTAGGGTGTAATTTAGCCGACATCTAAAGGACTAACAAATAAATATCACTTAGCAGAATTAACATATTTGAATTTACAGTTTTTTAATGTAGTAAAATTGTGCTGGTCATGTATGTGACAGGCGATCAGGTTTGTGGCATTGTATGAGGATACATGGTTACCTGGCAAACTCTTGATATTAATTTTACTTAACTGAGAAAGAAAATACCATAATTTCACGATAATTAGACAATCTTCGAATTATATCATTCAGTTTTATGGTGCCTACACCTTCGTCTTGATATCTATGAAGTCACATTCAGACTGTTTCTTAACGAAAACTACACTAATATCAGACTTTTTCACTGCACACACTTGTGCAACACATGGTTCCCACATTCTCTTTCTAAATCTTTTTACTGCAGGAAAGTGCCAGGTGAAATATTTGAAATGCATTTTTTGTAGCAGATGATGACTGAAGATTCAATAGCGTTTTTATCCTCACAGTAACAAATCTCCTCTATATGAGGTGTTCAATGACTTCACTGCTTAAGGGACCAACATGATCCCTGGATCAGAATCTGATGACATATTCCTTCTTAATTCCTGGAGCTTCGTTACTGAGATTCCACTCAATTTGTACTTGATCTATACTTTTTTGCATCACTGAAATTATACTCACATTTGGAACTACTTTTGCAGTTACTGCAGCTCGTTGTGTCATGACTTCTGCATACACTTGAGACTTACACTACCACAAATACCATCAACAACTTTCCAATAGGAAGTTACTGAATAATTTCATTCAAAACCTGAAAATCGTTCTTGTTATCTGGTTATCATGTAGTCAAGGTAGGAGATGAACATGTTTTTTTTTTTAAAAAAATTTACTTAATGGTGCATCGCTCTAGATTATCAGTTTTGGTTTATTAACTTGAAACCTGAGAACTTCAATGTGTTTCCAATTGAAGGCACACATGAACTGCTTGATCTGATTTATCTTTTGTGTGACTAACAATAAATAGCATTATGTCTTTTGTTTGTCTTTAAAAAGAGCAGCAGTGAATAAGGTCACGCACTGTCTACTCCAAAATGCTGATAGTATGGCAAACATGTGAACTGTAAGGTGGTATTTTGAACATGTTTTCTAATGCGATGTGCTTTGTAATCAAGGGGTCCCAGGTTCGATATCCGTTGGAGGCCCATTGCACAGTGGCTCGTATTCAACTTTAAACTTTAGGTCCAGTCCCGAATAGGCTATCTGTGCATAAAGTGGACTTAAAGCAACAATTCATTCAATCAATTCAATCTAATACCATCTTCCCATAGTCGTCTCATCATGCATTCCTGGAAGTACAATGTCCAAACGGTATAAAAACACTAGCACTAATACCAGCTATTATCCGTACCAGCTAACTGTAGACCAGGCGAACGAGAAAAAGTCTCGGCACAAATAGTGACGCGAGACGGCTCCACCAATGAACAGTGAGAGAAACGGGATTGTGTAATGGGCGACGGGAGTTTTCCCGATTTCCTCCTTCGCTATGCAGCGTTGCAAATTTTTGAAAAGGGTAATACCGAACGCAAATGGCAAACGGACCGCAGTTTTGTCTCCAGGTCCGTACGATTGGTTTAAGAATTTCTTAGGGAAATATTAGGGATAAGACTGCAAGAGCAAATTTTGACAAGCCGTGCATTTAACAGTGTCACATACATGTCTCAGGTCACAAACTGACCACTGTCACATACATGACCACTATAAATTGTAATATTTATTAAAAGTTTAATTCTTTTTTGGTATATTTTGACACCCTTCCATGATTGCTTTATGCATACAATATTTGAAGGTTTACATTTGAACCTTGTAGTATGGAGAGGAGAAAAACCTGTGAACGGTCATGTTTGTGACAATTGAAAACCTCCACACTAATATCTGATACCCAGAACACCCATAATACACCCAAAGTTTTGTAACGGTGTAGTATCAAAGAGTGTATATCCAAAATGGAAAATGTATATATAATTAACACTTCAAGTGCAGAATAGATGGAATAGGGTATCAGGAAGCGGATCATATTTTACTACAAGATTTCTGAACAGCTGCACAATATTTGCAATATGCAATTAATACCACTTCTGGAGCTAAAATAAAGTTGACTACCAGAAAGATCACTCATTTTTAAAGAGAAAGAATAAAGTGCTTGCCACCATAATTCAATTAAAAAGAAAATTGGCACCTGGGTTCCAAATTCTGAGGAATGAGCCTCTATGTAACGAACACACAAACAAAATAATTCGTATCCGTTAATGGTCGAGTCATCCAAAAACTCCCTGCCAAAAAGTATGCAGCCTTGTGAATTAAAGAAGGACACCATTCTGCAACCGAACAACCCGCCGAACCAAGACACAGCGTATTTAGAGGGGGCAGGGTGTCCGAACCCCCCCTCCCCCCCGAAAGACTTACCAAGTGCTAAAATAAAATAATGAAAATGTGCCTTTCAGCATAATACTGTATTCGCGATGATTATTTATTTCCTGTGAACTTGGAAAGCAAGGCTAATTATTATATTTATTTATTACAATTATTATCGTTATCATCACTTCAATAAATATGATTATTATTATTATAAGAACAATACACAGTTAATTGCACAATATTATACCTAGGTATAACAATAAACAATTATTAGTATCAGAGATATAATAGATCTCGTTGAAAACTGTAACTTGAAGTGTAAATATGCTAACTTGTTATGTTATGTTATTCTACAGCTTACGTATTTTATTCGTGTAACTTTGTACTTTTGTATTTGACTTAGTGTTGAATTAGGTTTCATACTGTGCTCAACACTGAAAATAAACGATTATTATTATTCTATTTGGATCATAGTGCTTTGGAGGACAGTACCAAAGAAGATTTATTCACACTAATACTCATAATAATATGCATAAAATATTAATCAGGAATTTACTTTTCGCCAACTGTAACATTTTTTACATTATTCTATAAATATTAAATTCTTTAGCCTATTTGACATTAATTCCCTTGTTTTTATACAAATTATGGCGATCTTAAGTGCACGCAAG